>NW_027363428.1:600000-855937 GCF_046119375.1 Phyllobates terribilis
AATATTGTAAATGCACAAACAGTAATTTCTCCGCATTGCAAGGTGCAATTCTGAAATTTTTTGCTTTTTCCTGCTCCTCTTAGCATGATAAAGAAGATTCAAAGAGAGTGAGATGCCAGCTCCTTTCATTCAGTCAGTAGCTTCAATCATTTCTGGACGTTTTTCCATGGCAAAAATCAATGAATATTGTAAATGCACAAACAGTAATTTCTCCGCATTGCAAGGTGCAATTCTGAAATTTTTTGCTTTTTCCTGCTCCTCTTAGCATGATAAAGAAGATTCAAAGAGAGTGAGATGCCAGCTCCTTTCATTCAGTCAGTAGCTTCAATCATTTCTGGACGTTTTTCAATGGTAAAAATCAATGAATATTGTAAATGCACAAACAGTAATTTCTCCACATTGCAAGGTGCAATTCTGAAATTTTTTGCTTTTTCCTGCTCCTCTTAGCATGATAAAGAAGATTCAAAGAGAGTGAGATGCCAGCTCCTTTCATTCAGTCAGTAGCTTCAAACATTTCTGGTATATGAATAACATGATGTTTTTCAATGGCAAAAATCAATGAATATTGTAAATGCACAAACAGTAATTTCTCCGCATTGCAAGGTGCAAGTCTGAAATTTTTTGCTTTTTCCTGCTCCTCTTAGCATGATAAAGAAGATTCAAAGAGAGTGAGATGCCAGCTACTTTCATTCAGTCAGTAGCTTCAATCATTTCTGGACGTTTTTCAATGGTAAAAATCAATGAATATTGTAAATGCACAAACAGTAATTTCTCCACATTGCAAGGTGCAATTCTGAAATTTTTTGCTTTTTCCTGCTCCTCTTAGCATGATAAAGAAGATTCAAAGAGAGTGAGATGCCAACTCCTTTCATTCAGTCAGTAGCTTCAAACATTTCTGGTATATGAATAACATGATGTTTTTCAATGGCAAAAATCAATGAATATTGTAAATGCACAAACAGTAATTTCTCCGCATTGCAAGGTGCAATTCTGAAATTTTTTGCTTTTTCCTGCTCCTCTTAGCATGATAAAGAAGATTCAAAGAGAGTGAGATGCCAGCTCCTTTCATTCAGTCAGTAGCTTCAATCATTTCTGGACGTTTTTCAATGGCAAAAATCAATGAATATTGTAAATGCACAAACAGTAATTTCTCCGCATTGCAAGGTGCAATTCTGAAATTTTTTGCTTTTTCCTGCTCCTCTTAGCATGATAAAGAAGATTCAAAGAGAGTGAGATGCCAGCTCCTTTCATTCAGTCAGTACCTTCAATCATTTCTGGACGTTTTTCAATGGCAAAAATCAATGAATATTGTAAATGCACAAACAGTAATTTCTCCGCATTGCAAGGTGCAATTCTGAAATTTTTTGCTTTTTCCCGCTCCTCTTAGCATGATAAAGAAGATTCAAAGAGAGTGAGGTGCCAGCTCCTTTCATTCAGTCAGTAGCTTCAAACATTTCTGGTATATGAATAACATGTTTTTCAATGGCAAAAATCAATGAATATTGTAAATGCACAAACAGTAATTTCTCCGCATTGCAAGGTGCAATTCTGAAATTTTTTGCTTTTTCCTGCTCCTCTTAGCATGATAAAGAAGATTCAAAGAGAGTGAGATGCCAGCTCCTTTCATTCAGTCAGTAGCTTCAATCATTTCTGGACGTTTTTCAATGGCAAAAATCAATGAATATTGTAAATGCACAAACAGTAATTTCTCCGCATTGCAAGGTGCAATTCTGAAATTTTTTGCTTTTTCCTGCTCCTCTTAGCATGATAAAGAAGATTCAAAGAGAGTGAGATGCCAGCTCCTTTCATTCAGTCAGTAGCTTCAATCATTTCTGGACGTTTTTCAATGGCAAAAATCAATGAATATTGTAAATGCACAATCAGTAATTTCTCCGCATTGCAAGGTGCAATTCTGAAATTTTTTGCTTTTTCCTGCTCCTCTTAGCATGATAAAGAAGATTCAAAGAGAGTGAGATGCCAGCTCCTTTGATTCAGTCAGTAGCTTCAAACATTTCTGGTATATGAATAACATGATGTTTTTCAATGGCAAAAATCAATTAATATTGTAAATGCACAAACAGTAATTTCTCCGCATTGCAAGGTGCAAGTCTGAAATTTTTTGCTTTTTCCTGCTCCTCTTAGCATGATAAAGAAGATTCAAAGAGAGTGAGATGCCAGCTACTTTCATTCAGTCAGTAGCTTCAATCATTTCTGGACGTTTTTCAATGGTAAAAATCAATGAATATTGTAAATGCACAAACAGTAATTTCTCCACATTGCAAGGTGCAATTCTGAAATTTTTTGCTTTTTCCTGCTCCTCTTAGCATGATAAAGAAGATTCAAAGAGAGTGAGATGCCAGCTCCTTTCATTCAGTCAGTAGCTTCAAACATTTCTGGTATATGAATAACATGATGTTTTTCAATGGCAAAAATCAATGAATATTGTAAATGCACAAACAGTAATTTCTCCGCATTGCAAGGTGCAAGTCTGAAATTTTTTGCTTTTTCCTGCTCCTCTTAGCATGATAAAGAAGATTCAAAGAGAGTGAGATGCCAGCTACTTTCATTCAGTCAGTAGCTTCAATCATTTCTGGACGTTTTTCAATGGTAAAAATCAATGAATATTGTAAATGCACAAACAGTAATTTCTCCACATTGCAAGGTGCAATTCTGAAATTTTTTGCTTTTTCCTGCTCCTCTTAGCATGATAAAGAAGATTCAAAGAGAGTGAGATGCCAGCTCCTTTCATTCAGTCAGTAGCTTCAAACATTTCTGGTATATGAATAACATGATGTTTTTCAATGGCAAAAATCAATGAATATTGTAAATGCACAAACAGTAATTTCTCCACATTGCAAGGTGCAATTCTGAAATTTTTTGCTTTTTCCTGCTCCTCTTAGCATGATAAAGAAGATTCAAAGAGAGTGAGATGCCAGCTCCTTTCATTCAGTCAGTAGCTTCAAACATTTCTGGTATATGAATAACATGATGTTTTTCAATGGCAAAAATCAATGAATATTGTAAATGCACAAACAGTAATTTCTCCGCATTGCAAGGTGCAATTCTGAAATTTTTTGCTTTTTCCTGCTCCTCTTAGCATGATAAAGAAGATTCAAAGAGAGTGAGATGCCAGCTCCTTTCATTCAGTCAGTAGCTTCAATCATTTCTGGACGTTTTTCAATGGCAAAAATCAATGAATATTGTAAATGCACAAACAGTAATTTCTCCGCATTGCAAGGTGCAATTCTGAAATTTTTTGCTTTTTCCTGCTCCTCTTAGCATGATAAAGAAGATTCAAAGAGAGTGAGATGTCAGCTCCTTTCATTCAGTCAGTAGCTTCAAACATTTCTGGTATATGAATAACATGATGTTTTTCAATGGCAAAAATCAATGAATATTGTAAATGCACAAACAGTAATTTCTCCGCATTGCAAGGTGCAATTCTGAAATTTTTTGCTTTTTCCTGCTCCTCTTAGCATGATAAAGAAGATTCAAAGAGAGTGAGATGCCAGCTCCTTTCATTCAGTCAGTAGCTTCAATCATTTCTGGACGTTTTTCAATGGCAAAAATCAATGAATATTGTAAATGCACAAACAGTAATTTCTCCGCATTGCAAGGTGCAATTCTGAAATTTTTTGCTTTTTCCTGCTCCTCTTAGCATGATAAAGAGGATTCAAAGAGAGTGAGATGCCAGCTCCTTTCATTCAGTCAGTAGCTTCAATCATTTCTGGACGTTTTTCAATGGCAAAAATCAATGAATATTGTAAATGCACAAACAGTAATTTCTCCGCATTGCAAGGTGCAATTCTGAAATTTTTTGCTTTTTCCTGCTCCTCTTAGCATGATAAAGAAGATTCAAAGAGAGTGAGATGCCAGCTCCTTTCATTCAGTCAGTAGCTTCAAACATTTCTGGTATATGAATAACATGATGTTTTTCAATGGCAAAAATCAATGAATATTGTAAATGCACAAACAGTAATTTCTCCGCATTGCAAGGTGCAAGTCTGAAATTTTTTGCTTTTTCCTGCTCCTCTTAGCATGATAAAGAAGATTCAAAGAGAGTGAGATGCCAGCTACTTTCATTCAGTCAGTAGCTTCAATCATTTCTGGACGTTTTTCAATGGTAAAAATCAATGAATATTGGAAATGCACAAACAGTAATTTCTCCACATTGCAATGTGCAATTCTAAAATTTTTTGCTTTTTCCTGCTCCTCTTAGCATGATAAAGAAGATTCAAAGAGAGTGAGATGCCTGCTCCTTTCATTCAGTCAGTAGCTTCAAACATTTCTGGTATATGAATAACATGATGTTTTTCAATGGCAAAAATCAATGAATATTGTAAATGCACAAACAGTAATTTCTCCGCATTGCAAGGTGCAATTCTGAAATTTTTTGCTTTTTCCTGCTCCTCTTAGCATGATAAAGAAGATTCAAAGAGAGTGAGATGCCAACTCCTTTCATTCAGTCAGTAGCTTCAAACATTTCTGGTATATGAATAACATGATGTTTTTCAATGGCAAAAATCAATGAATATTGTAAATGCACAAACAGTAATTTCTCCGCATTGCAAGGTGCAATTCTGAAATTTTTTGCTTTTTCCTGCTCCTCTTAGCATGATAAAGAAGATTCAAAGAGAGTGAGATGCCAGCTCCTTTCATTCAGTCAGTAGCTTCAATCATTTCTGGACGTTTTTCAATGGCAAAAATCAATGAATATTGTAAATGCACAAACAGTAATTTCTCCGCATTGCAAGGTGCAATTCTGAAATTATTTGCTTTTTCCTGCTCCTCTTAGCATGATAAAGAAGATTCAAAGAGAGTGAGATGCCAGCTCCTTTCATTCAGTCAGTACCTTCAATCATTTCTGGACGTTTTTCAATGGCAAAAATCAATGAATATTGTAAATGCACAAACAGTAATTTCTCCGCATTGCAAGGTGCAATTCTGAAATTTTTTGCTTTTTCCCGCTCCTCTTAGCATGATAAAGAAGATTCAAAGAGAGTGAGGTGCCAGCTCCTTTCATTCAGTCAGTAGCTTCAAACATTTCTGGTATATGAATAACATGTTTTTCAATGGCAAAAATCAATGAATATTGTAAATGCACAAACAGTAATTTCTCCGCATTGCAAGGTGCAATTCTGAAATTTTTTGCTTTTTCCTGCTCCTCTTAGCATGATAAAGAAGATTCAAAGAGAGTGAGATGCCAGCTCCTTTCATTCAATCAGTAGCTTCAATCATTTCTGGACGTTTTTCAATGGCAAAAATCAATGAATATTGTATATGCACAAACAGTAATTTCTCCGCATTGCAAGGTGCAATTCTGAAATTTTTTGCTTTTTCCTGCTCCTCTTAGCATGATAAAGAAGATTCAAAGAGAGTGAGGTGCCAGCTCCTTTCATTCAGTCAGTAGCTTCAAACATTTCTGGTATATGAATAACATGTTTTTCAATGGCAAAAATCAATGAATATTGTAAATGCACAAACAGTAATTTCTCCGCATTGCAAGGTGCAATTCTGAAATTTTTTGCTTTTTCCTGCTCCTCTTAGCATGATAAAGAAGATTCAAAGAGAGTGAGATGCCAGCTCCTTTCATTCAGTCAGTAGCTTCAATCATTTCTGGACGTTTTTCAATGGCAAAAATCAATGAATATTGTAAATGCACAAACAGTAATTTCTCCGCATTGCAAGGTGCAATTCTGAAATTTTTTGCTTTTTCCTGCTCCTCTTAGCATGATAAAGAAGATTCAAAGAGAGTGAGATGCCAGCTCCTTTCGTTCAGTCAGTAGCTTCAATCATTTCTGGACGTTTTTCAATGGCAAAAATCATTGAATATTATAAATGCACAAACAGTAATTTCTCCGCATAGCAAGGTGCAATTCTGAAATTTTTTACTTTTTCCTGCTCCTCTTAGCATGATAAAGAAGATTCAAAGAGAGTGAGATGCCAGCTCCTTTCATTCAGTCAGTAGCTTCAATCATTTCTGGTATATGAATAACATGATATTTTTCAATGGCAAAAATCAATGAATATTGTAAATGCACAAACAGTAATTTCTCCGCATTGCAAGGTGCAATTCTGAAATTTTTTGCTTTTTCCTGCTCCTCTTAGCATGATAAAGAAGATTCAAAGAGAGTGAGATGCCAGCTCCTTTCATTCAGTCAGTAGCTTCAATCATTTCTGGACGTTTTTCAATGGCAAAAATCAATGAATATTGTAAATGCACAAACAGTAATTTCTCCGCATTGCAAGGTGCAATTCTGAAATTTTTTGGTTTTTCCTGCTCCTCTTAGCATGATAAAGAAGATTCAAAGAGAGTGAGATGCCAGCTACTTTCATTCAGTCAGTAGCTTCAAACATTTCTGGTATATGAATAACATAATGTTTTTCAATGGCAAAAATCAATGAATATTGTAAATGCACAAACAGTAATTTCTCCGCATTGCAAGGTGCAAGTCTGAAATTTTTTGCTTTTTCCTGCTCCTCTTAGCATGATAAAGAAGATTCAAAGAGAGTGAGATGCCAGCTACTTTCATTCAGTCAGTAGCTTCAATCATTTCTGGACGTTTTTCAATGGTAAAAATCAATGAATATTGTAAATGCACAAACAGTAATTTCTCCACATTGCAAGGTGCAATTCTGAAATTTTTTGCTTTTTCCTGCTCCTCTTAGCATGATAAAGAAGATTCAAAGAGAGTGAGATGCCAGCTCCTTTCATTCAGTCAGTAGCTTCAAACATTTCTGGTATATGAATAACATGATGTTTTTCAATGGCAAAAATAAATGAATATTGTAAATGCACAAACAGTAATTTCTCCGCATTGCAAGGTGCAATTCTGAAATTTTTTGCTTTTTCCTGCTCCTCTTAGCATGATAAAGAACATTCAAAGAGAGTGAGATGCCAGCTCCTTTCATTCAGTCAGTAGCTTCAATCATTTCTGGATGTTTTTCAATGGCAAAAATCAATGAATATTGTAAATGCACAAACTGTAATTTCTCCGCATTGCAAGGTGCAATTCTGAAATTTTTTGCTTTTTCCTGCTCCTCTTAGCATGATAAAGAAGATTCAAAGAGAGTGAGATGCCAGCTCCTTTCATTCAGTCAGTAGCTTCAATCATTTCTGGACGTTTTTCAATGGCAAAAATCAATGAATATTGTAAATGCACAAACAGTAATTTCTCCGCATTGCAAGGTGCAATTCTGAAATTTTTTGCTTTTTCCTGCTCCTCTTAGCATGATAAAGAAGATTCAAAGAGAGTGAGATGCCAGCTCCTTTCATTCAGTCAGTACCTTCAATCATTTCTGGACGTTTTTCAATGGCAAAAATCAATGAATATTGTAAATGCACAAACAGTAATTTCTCCGCATTGCAAGGTGCAATTCTGAAATTTTTTGCTTTTTCCCGCTCCTCTTAGCATGATAAAGAAGATTCAAAGAGAGTGAGGTGCCAGCTCCTTTCATTCAGTCAGTAGCTTCAAACATTTCTGGTATATGAATAACATGTTTTTCAATGGCAAAAATCAATGAATATTGTAAATGCACAAACAGTAATTTCTCCGCATTGCAAGGTGCAATTCTGAAATTTTTTGATTTTTCCTGCTCCTCTTAGCATGATAAAGAAGATTCAAAGAGAGTGAGATGCCAGCTCCTTTCATTCAGTCAGTAGCTTCAATCATTTCTGGACGTTTTTCAATGGCAAAAATCAATGAATATTGTAAATGCACAATCAGTAATTTCTCCGCATTGCAAGGTGCAATTCTGAAATTTTTTGCTTTTTCCTGCTCCTCTTAGCATGATAAAGAAGATTCAAAGAGAGTGAGATGCCAGCTCCTTTCATTCAGTCAGTAGCTTCAAACATTTCTGGTATATGAATAACATGATGTTTTTCAATGGCAAAAATCAATGAATATTGTAAATGCACAAACAGTAATTTCTCCGCATTGCAAGGTGCAATTCTGAAATTTTTTGCTTTTTCCTGCTCCTCTTAGCATGATAAAGAAGATTCAAAGAGAGTGAGATGCCAGCTCCTTTCATTCAGTCCGTAGCTTCAAACATTTCTGGTATATGAATAAAATGATGTTTTTCAATGGCAAAAATCAATGAATATTGTAAATGCACAAACAGTAATTTCTCCGCATTGCAAGGTGCAAGTCTGAAATTTTTTGCTTTTTCCTGCTCCTCTTAGCATGATAAAGAAGATTCAAAGAGAGTGAGATGCCAGCTACTTTCATTCAGTCAGTAGCTTCAATCATTTCTGGACGTTTTTCAATGGTAAAAATCAATGAATATTGTAAATGCACAAACAGTAATTTCTCCACATTGCAAGGTGCAATTCTGAAATTTTTTGCTTTTTCCTGCTCCTCTTAGCATGATAAAGAAGATTCAAAGAGAGTGAGATGCCAGCTCCTTTCATTCAGTCAGTAGCTTCAAACATTTCTGGTATATGAATAACATGATGTTTTTCAATGGCAAAAATCAATGAATATTGTAAATGCACAAACAGTAATTTCTCCGCATTGCAAGGTGCAATTCTGAAATTTTTTGCTTTTTCCTGCTCCTCTTAGCATGATAAAGAAGATTCAAAGAGAGTGAGATGCCAGCTCCTTTCATTCAGTCAGTAGCTTCAATCATTTCTGGATGTTTTTCAATGGCAAAAATCAATGAATATTGTAAATGCACAAACTGTAATTTCTCCGCATTGCAAGGTGCAATTCTGAAATTTTTTGCTTTTTCCTGCTCCTCTTAGCATGTTAAAGAAGATTCAAAGAGAGTGAGATGCCAGCTCCTTTCATTCAGTCAGTAGCTTCAATCATTTCTGGACGTTTTTCAGTGGCAAAAATCAATGAATATTGTAAATGCACAAACAGTAATTTCTCCGCATTGCAAGGTGCAATTCTGAAATTTTTTGCTTTTTCCTGCTCCTCTTAGCATGATAAAGAAGATTCAAATAGAGTGAGATGCCAGCTCCTTTCATTCAGTCAGTACCTTCAATCATTTCTGGACGTTTTTCAATGGCAAAAATCAATGAATATTGTAAATGCACAAACAGTAATTTCTCCGCATTGCAAGGTGCAAGTCTGAAATTTTTTGCTTTTTCCTGCTCCTCTTAGCATGATAAAGAAGATTCAAAGAGAGTGAGATGCCAGCTACTTTCATTCAGTCAGTAGCTTCAATCATTTCTGGACGTTTTTCAATGGTAAAAATCAATGAATATTGTAAATGCACAAACAGTAATTTCTCCACATTGCAAGGTGCAATTCTGAAATTTTTTGCTTTTTCCTGCTCCTCTTAGCATGATAAAGAAGATTCAAAGAGAGTGAGATGCCAGCTCCTTTCATTCAGTCAGTAGCTTCAAACATTTCTGGTATATGAATAACATGATGTTTTTCAATGGCAAAAATCAATGAATATTGTAAATGCACAAACAGTAATTTCTCCGCATTGCAAGGTGCAATTCTGAAATTTTTTGCTTTTTCCTGCTCCTCTTAGCATGATAAAGAAGATTCAAAGAGAGTGAGATGCCAGCTCCTTTCATTCAGTCAGTAGCTTTAATCATTTCTGGACGTTTTTCAATGGCAAAAATCAATGAATATTGTAAATGCACAAACAGTAATTTCTCTGCATTGCAAGGTGCAATTCTGAAATTTTTTGCTTTTTCCTGCTCCTCTTAGCATGATAAAGAAGATTCAAAGAGAGTGAGATGTCAGCTCCTTTCATTCAGTCAGTAGCTTCAAACATTTCTGGTATATGAATAACATGATGTTTTTCAATGGCAAAAATCAATGAATATTGTAAATGCACAAACAGTAATTTCTCCGCATTGCAAGGTGCAATTCTGAAATTTTTTGCTTTTTCCTGCTCCTCTTAGCATGATAAAGAATATTCAAAGAGAGTGAGATGCCAGCTCCTTTCATTCAGTCAGTAGCTTCAATCATTTCTGGACGTTTTTCAATGGCAAAAATCAATGAATATTGTAAATGCACAAACAGTAATTTCTCTGCATTGCAAGGTGCAATTCTGAAATTTTTTGCTTTTTCCTGCTCCTCTTAGCATGATAAAGAAGATTCAAAGAGAGTGAGATGCCAGCTCCTTTCGTTCAGTCAGTAGCTTCAATCATTTCTGGACGTTTTTCAATGGCAAAAATCATTGAATATTATAAATGCACAAACAGTAATTTCTCCGCATAGCAAGGTGCAATTCTGAAATTTTTTACTTTTTCCTGCTCCTCTTAGCATGATAAAGAAGATTCAAAGAGAGTGAGATGCCAGCTCCTTTCATTCAGTCAGTAGCTTAAATCATTTCTGGTATATGAATAACATGATGTTTTTCAATGGCAAAAATCAATGAATATTGTAAATGCACAAACAGTAATTTCTCCGCATTGCAAGGTGCAATTCTGAAATTTTTTGCTTTTTCCTGCTCCTCTTAGCATGATAAAGAAGATTCAAAGAGAGTGAGATGCCAGCTCCTTTCATTCAGTCAGTAGCTTCAATCATTTCTGGACGTTTTTCAATGGCAAAAATCAATGAATATTGTAAATGCACAAACAGTAATTTCTCCGCATTGCAAGGTGCAATTCTGAAATTTTTTGGTTTTTCCTGCTCCTCTTAGCATGATAAAGAAGATTCAAAGAGAGTGAGATGCCAGCTACTTTCATTCAGTCAGTAGCTTCAAACATTTCTGGTATATGAATAACATAATGTTTTTCAATGGCAAAAATCAATGAATATTGTAAATGCACAAACAGTAATTTCTCCGCATTGCAAGGTGCAAGTCTGAAATTTTTTGCTTTTTCCTGCTCCTCTTAGCATGATAAAGAAGATTCAAAGAGAGTGAGATGCCAGCTACTTTCATTCAGTCAGTAGCTTCAATCATTTCTGGACGTTTTTCAATGGTAAAAATCAATGAATATTGTAAATGCACAAACAGTAATTTCTCCACATTGCAAGGTGCAATTCTGAAATTTTTTGCTTTTTCCTGCTCCTCTTAGCATGATAAAGAAGATTCAAAGAGAGTGAGATGCCAGCTCCTTTCATTCAGTCAGTAGCTTCAAACATTTCTGGTATATGAATAACATGATGTTTTTCAATGGCAAAAATCAATGAATATTGTAAATGCACAAACAGTAATTTCTCCACATTGCAAGGTGCAATTCTGAAATTTTTTGCTTTTTCCTGCTCCTCTTAGCATGATAAAGAACATTCAAAGAGAGTGAGATGCCAGCTCCTTTCATTCAGTCAGTAGCTTCAATCATTTCTGGATGTTTTTCAATGGCAAAAATCAATGAATATTGTAAATGCACAAACAGTAATTTCTCCGCATTGCAAGGTGCAATTCTGAAATTTTTTGCTTTTTCCTGCTCCTCTTAGCATGATAAAGAAGATTCAAAGAGAGTGAGATGCCAGCTCCTTTCATTCAGTCAGTACCTTCAATCATTTCTGGACGTTTTTCAATGGCAAAAATCAATGAATATTGTAAATGCACAAACAGTAATTTCTCCGCATTGCAAGGTGCAATTCTGAAATTTTTTGCTTTTTCCCGCTCCTCTTAGCATGATAAAGAAGATTCAAAGAGAGTGAGGTGCCAGCTCCTTTCATTCAGTCAGTAGCTTCAAACATTTCTGGTATATGAATAACATGTTTTTCAATGGCAAAAATCAATGAATATTGTAAATGCACAAACAGTAATTTCTCCGCATTGCAAGGTGCAATTCTGAAATTTTTTGATTTTTCCTGCTCCTCTTAGCATGATAAAGAAGATTCAAAGAGAGTGAGATGCCAGCTCCTTTCATTCAGTCAGTAGCTTCAATCATTTCTGGACGTTTTTCAATGGCAAAAATCAATGAATATTGTAAATGCACAAACAGTAATTTCTCCGCATTGCAAGGTGCAATTCTGAAATTTTTTGCTTTTTCCTGCTCCTCTTAGCATGATAAAGAAGATTCAAAGAGAGTGAGATGCCAGCTCCTTTCATTCAGTCAGTAGCTTCAAACATTTCTGGTATATGAATAACATGATGTTTTTCAATGGCAAAAATCAATGAATATTGTAAATGCACAAACAGTAATTTCTCCGCATTGCAAGGTGCAATTCTGAAATTTTTTGCTTTTTCCTGCTCCTCTTAGCATGATAAAGAAGATTCAAAGAGAGTGAGATGCCAGCTCCTTTCATTCAGTCAGTAGCTTCAAACATTTCTGGTATATGAATAAAATGATGTTTTTCAATGGCAAAAATCAATGAATATTGTAAATGCACAAACAGTAATTTCTCCGCATTGCAAGGTGCAAGTCTGAAATTTTTTGCTTTTTCCTGCTCCTCTTAGCATGATAAAGAAGATTCAAAGAGAGTGAGATGCCAGCTACTTTCATTCAGTCAGTAGCTTCAATCATTTCTGGACGTTTTTCAATGGTAAAAATCAATGAATATTGTAAATGCACAAACAGTAATTTCTCCACATTGCAAGGTGCAATTCTGAAATTTTTTGCTTTTTCCTGCTCCTCTTAGCATGATAAAGAAGATTCAAAGAGAGTGAGATGCCAGCTCCTTTCATTCAGTCAGTAGCTTCAAACATTTCTGGTATATGAATAACATGATGTTTTTCAATGGCAAAAATCAATGAATATTGTAAATGCACAAACAGTAATTTCTCCGCATTGCAAGGTGCAATTCTGAAATTTTTTGATTTTTCCTGCTCCTCTTAGCATGATAAAGAAGATTCAAAGAGAGTGAGATGCCAGCTCCTTTCATTCAGTCAGTAGCTTCAATCATTTCTGGATGTTTTTCAATGGCAAAAATCAATGAATATTGTAAATGCACAAACTGTAATTTCTCCGCATTGCAAGGTGCAATTCTGAAATTTTTTGCTTTTTCCTGCTCCTCTTAGCATGTTAAAGAAGATTCAAAGAGAGTGAGATGCCAGCTCCTTTCATTCAGTCAGTAGCTTCAATCATTTCTGGACGTTTTTCAGTGGCAAAAATCAATGAATATTGTAAATGCACAAACAGTAATTTCTCCGCATTGCAAGGTGCAATTCTGAAATTTTTTGCTTTTTCCTGCTCCTCTTAGCATGATAAAGAAGATTCAAAGAGAGTGAGATGCCAGCTCCTTTCATTCAGTCAGTACCTTCAATCATTTCTGGACGTTTTTCAATGGCAAAAATCAATGAATATTGTAAATGCACAAACAGTAATTTCTCCGCATTGCAAGGTGCAAGTCTGAAATTTTTTGCTTTTTCCTGCTCCTCTTAGCATGATAAAGAAGATTCAAAGAGAGTGAGATGCCAGCTACTTTCATTCAGTCAGTAGCTTCAATCATTTCTGGACGTTTTTCAATGGTAAAAATCAATGAATATTGTAAATGCACAAACAGTAATTTCTCCACATTGCAAGGTGCAATTCTGAAATTTTTTGCTTTTTCCTGCTCCTCTTAGCATGATAAAGAAGATTCAAAGAGAGTGAGATGCCAGCTCCTTTCATTCAGTCAGTAGCTTCAAACATTTCTGGTATATGAATAACATGATGTTTTTCAATGGCAAAAATCAATGAATATTGTAAATGCACAAACAGTAATTTCTCCGCATTGCAAGGTGCAATTCTGAAATTTTTTGCTTTTTCCTGCTCCTCTTAGCATGATAAAGAAGATTCAAAGAGAGTGAGATGCCAGCTCCTTTCATTCAGTCAGTAGCTTCAATCATTTCTGGATGTTTTTCAATGGCAAAAATCAATGAATATTGTAAATGCACAAACTGTAATTTCTCCGCATTGCAAGGTGCAATTCTGAAATTTTTTGCTTTTTCCTGCTCCTCTTAGCATGATAAAGAAGATTCAAAGAGAGTGAGATGCCAGCTCCTTTCATTCAGTCAGTAGCTTCAATCGTTTCTGGACGTTTTTCAATGGCAAAAATCAATGAATATTGTAAATGCACAAACAGTAATTTCTCCGCATTGCAAGGTGCAATTCTGAAATTTTTTGCTTTTTCCTGCTCCTCTTAGCATGATAAAGAAGATTCAAAGAGAGTGAGATGCCAGCTCCTTTCATTCAGTCAGTACCTTCAATCATTTCTGGACGTTTTTCAATGGCAAAAATCAATGAATATTGTAAATGCACAAACAGTAATTTCTCCGCATTGCAAGGTGCAATTCTGAAATTTTTTGCTTTTTCCCGCTCCTCTTAGCATGATAAAGAAGATTCAAAGAGAGTGAGGTGCCAGCTCCTTTCATTCAGTCAGTAGCTTCAAACATTTCTGGTATATGAATAACATGTTTTTCAATGGCAAAAATCAATGATTATTGTAAATGCACAAACAGTAATTTCTCCGCATTGCAAGGTGCAATTCTGAAATTTTTTGATTTTTCCTGCTCCTCTTAGCATGATAAAGAAGATTCAAAGAGAGTGAGATGCCAGCTCCTTTCATTCAGTCAGTAGCTTCAATCATTTCTGGACGTTTTTCAATGGCAAAAATCAATGAATATTGTAAATGCACAAACAGTAATTTCTCCGCATTGCAAGGTGCAATTCTGAAATTTTTTGCTTTTTCCTGCTCCTCTTAGCATGATAAAGAAGATTCAAAGAGAGTGAGATGCCAGCTCCTTTCATTCAGTCAGTAGCTTCAAACATTTCTGGTATATGAATAACATGATGTTTTTCAATGGCAAAAATCAATGAATATTGTAAATGCACAAACAGTAATTTCTCCGCATTGCAAGGTGCAATTCTGAAATTTTTTGCTTTTTCCTGCTCCTCTTAGCATGATAAAGAAGATTCAAAGAGAGTGAGATGCCAGCTCCTTTCATTCAGTCAGTAGCTTCAAACATTTCTGGTATATGAATAACATGATGTTTTTCAATGGCAAAAATCAATGAATATTGTAAATGCACAAACAGTAATTTCTCCGCATTGCAAGGTGCAAGTCTGAAATTTTTTGCTTTTTACTGCTCCTCTTAGCATGATAAAGAAGATTCAAAGAGAGTGAGATGCCAGCTACTTTCATTCAGTCAGTAGCTTCAATCATTTCTGGACGTTTTTCAATGGTAAAAATCAATGAATATTGTAAATGCACAAACAGTAATTTCTCCACATTGCAAGGTGCAATTCTGAAATTTTTTGCTTTTTCCTGCTCCTCTTAGCATGATAAAGAAGATTCAAAGAGAGTGAGATGCCAGCTCCTTTCATTCAGTCAGTAGCTTCAAACATTTCTGGTATATGAATAACATGTTTTTCAATGGCAAAAATCAATGAATATTGTAAATGCACAAACAGTAATTTCTCCGCATTGCAAGGTGCAATTCTGAAATTTTTTGCTTTATCCTGCTCCTCTTAGCATGATAAAGAAGATTCAAAGAGAGTGAGATGCCAGCTCCTTTCATTCAGTCAGTAGCTTCAATCATTTCTGGATGTTTTTCAATGGCAAAAATCAATGAATATTGTAAATGCACAAACTGTAATTTCTCCGCATTGCAAGGTGCAATTCTGAAATTTTTTGCTTTTTCCTGCTCCTCTTAGCATGATAAAGAAGATTCAAAGAGAGTGAGATGCCAGCTCCTTTCATTCAGTCAGTAGCTTCAAACATTTCTGGTATATGAATAACATGTTTTTCAATGGTAAAAATCAATGAATATTGTAAATGCACAAACAGTAATTTCTCCGCAATGCAAGGTGCAATTCTGAAATTTTTTGCTTTTTCCCGCTCCTCTTAGCATGATAAAGAAGATTCAAAGAGAGTGAGGTGCCAGCTCCTTTCATTCAGTCAGTAGCTTCAAACATTTCTGGTATATGAATAACATGTTTTTCAATGGCAAAAATCAATGAATATTGTAAATGCACAAACAGTAATTTCTCCGCATTGCAAGGTGCAATTCTGAAATTTTTTGATTTTTCCTGCTCCTCTTAGCATGATAAAGAAAATTCAAAGAGAGTGAGATGCCGGCTCCTTTCATTCAGTCAGTAGCTTCAATCATTTCTGGACGTTTTTCAATGGCAAAAATCAATGAATATTGTAAATGCACAAACAGTAATTTCTCCGCATTGCAAGGTGCAATTCTGAAATTTTTTGCTTTTTCCTGCTCCTCTTAGCATGATAAAGAAGATTCAAAGAGAGTGAGATGCCAGCTCCTTTCATTCAGTCAGTAGCTTCAAACATTTCTGGTATATGAATAACATGATGTTTTTCAATGGCAAAAATCAATGAATATTGTAAATGCACAAACAGTAATTTCTCCGCATTGCAAGGTGCAAGTCTGAAATTTTTTGCTTTTTCCTGCTCCTCTTAGCATGATAAAGAAGATTCAAAGACAGTGAGATGCCAGCTACTTTCATTCAGTCAGTAGCTTCAATCATTTCTGGACGTTTTTCAATGGTAAAAATCAATGAATATTGTAAATGCACAAACAGTAATTTCTCCACATTGCAAGGTGCAATTCTGAAATTTTTTGCTTTTTCCTGCTCCTCTTAGCATGATAAAGAAGATTCAAAGAGAGTGAGATGCCAGCTCCTTTCATTCAGTCAGTAGCTTCAAACATTTCTGGTATATGAATAACATGATGTTTTTCAGGGGCAAAAATCAATGAATATTGTAAATGCACAAACAGTAATTTCTCCGCATTGCAAGGTGCAATTCTGAAATTTTTTGCTTTTTCCTGCTCCTCTTAGCATGATAAAGAAGATTCAAAGAGAGTGACATGCCAGCTCCTTTCATTCAGTCAGTAGCTTCAATCATTTCTGGATGTTTTTCAATGGCAAAAATCAATGAATATTGTAAATGCACAAACTGTAATTTCTCCGCATTGCAAGGTGCAATTCTGAAATTTTTTGCTTTTTCCTGCTCCTCTTAGTATGATAAAGAAGATTCAAAGAGAGTGAGATGCCAGCTCCTTTCATTCAGTCAGTAGCTTCAATCATTTCTGGATGTTTTTCAGTGGCAAAAATCAATGAATATTGTAAATGCACAAACAGTAATTTCTCCGCATTGCAAGGTGCAATTCTGAAATTTTTTGCTTTTTCCCGCTCCTCTTAGCATGATAAAGAAGATACAAAGAGAGTGATGTGCCAGCTCCTTTCATTCAGTCAGTAGCTTCAAACATTTCTGGTATATGAATAACATGTTTTTCAATGGCAAAAATCAATGAATATTGTAAATGCACAAACAGTAATTTCTCCGCATTGCAAGGTGCAATTCTGAAATTTTTTGATTTTTCCTGCTCCTCTTAGCATGATAAAGAAGATTCAAAGAGAGTGAGATGCCAGCTCCTTTCATTCAGTCAGTAGCTTCAATCATTTCTGGACGTTTTTCAATGGCAAAAATCAATGAATATTGTAAATGCACAAACAGTAATTTCTCCGCATTGCAAGGTGCAATTCTGAAATTTTTTGCTTTTTCCTGCTCCTCTTAGCATGATAAAGAAGATTCAAAGAGAGTGAGATGCCAGCTCCTTTCATTCAGTCAGTAGCTTCAAACATTTCTGGTATATGAATAACATGATGTTTTTCAATGGCAAAAATCAATGAATATTGTAAATGCACAAACAGTAATTTCTCCGCATTGCAAGGTGCAAGTCTGAAATTTTTTGCTTTTTCCTGCTCCTCTTAGCATGATAAAGAAGATTCAAAGAGAGTGAGATGCCAGTTACTTTCATTCAGTCAGTAGCTTCAATCATTTCTGGACGTTTTTCAATGGTAAAAATCAATGAATATTGTAAATGCACAAACAGTAATTTCTCCACATTGCAAGGTGCAATTCTGAAATTTTTTGCTTTTTCCTGCTCCTCTTAGCATGATAAAGAAGATTCAAAGAGAGTGAGATGCCAGCTCCTTTCATTCAGTCAGTAGCTTCAAACATTTCTGGTATATGAATAACATGATGTTTTTCAATGGCAAAAATCAATGAATATTGTAAATGCACAAACAGTAATTTCTCCGCATTGCAAGGTGCAATTCTGAAATTTTTTGCTTTTTCCTGCTCCTCTTAGCATGATAAAGAAGATTCAAAGAGAGTGAGATGCCAGCTCCTTTCATTCAGTCAGTAGCTTCAAACATTTCTGGTATATGAATAACATGATGTTTTTCAATGGCAAAAATCAATGAATATTGTAAATGCACAAACAGTAATTTCTCCGCATTGCAAGGTGCAATTCTGAAATTTTTTGCTTTTTCCTGCTCCTCTTAGCATGATAAAGAAGATTCAAAGAGAGTGAGATGCCAGCTCCTTTCATTCAGTCAGTAGCTTCAATCATTTCTGGATGTTTTTCAATGGCAAAAATCAATGAATATTGTAAATGCACAAACAGTAATTTCTCCGCATTGCAAGGTGCAATTCTGAAATTTTTTGCTTTTTCCTGCTCCTCTTAGCATGATAAAGAAGATTCAAAGAGAGTGAGATGTCAGCTCCTTTCATTCAGTCAGTAGCTTCAAACATTTCTGGTATATGAATAACATGATGTTTTTCAATGGCAAAAATCAATGAATATTGTAAATGCACAAACAGTAATTTCTCCGCATTGCAAGGTGCAATTCTGAAATTTTTTGCTTTTTCCTGCTCCTCTTAGCATGATAAAGAAGATTCAAAGAGAGTGAGATGCCAGCTCCTTTCATTCAGTCAGTAGCTTCAATCATTTCTGGACGTTTTTCAATGGCAAAAATCATTGAATATTATAAATGCACAAACAGTAATTTCTCCGCATTGCAAGGTGCAATTCTGAAATTTTTTACTTTTTCCTGCTCCTCTTAGCATGATAAAGAAGATTCAAAGAGAGTGAGATGCCAGCTCCTTTCATTCAGTCAGTAGCTTCAATCATTTCTGGTATATGAATAACATGATGTTTTTCAATGGCAAAAATCAATGAATATTGTAAATGCACAAACAGTAATTTCTCCGCATTGCAAGGTGCAATTCTGAAATTTTTTGCTTTTTCCTGCTCCTCTTAGCATGATAAAGAAGATTCAAAGAGAGTGAGATGCCAGCTCCTTTCATTCAGTCAGTAGCTTCAATCATTTCTGGACGTTTTTCAATGGCAAAAATCAATGAATATTGTAAATGCACAAACTGTAATTTCTCCGCATTGCAAGGTGCAATTCTGAAATTTTTTGCTTTTTCCTGCTCCTCTTAGCATGATAAACAAGATTCAAAGAGAGTGAGATGCCAGTTCCTTTCATTCAGTCAGTAGCTTCAATCATTTCTGGATGTTTTTCAATGGCAAAAATCAATGAATATTGTAAATGCACAAACAGTAATTTCTCCGCATTGCAAGGTGCAATTCTGAAATTTTTTGCTTTTTCCTGCTCCTCTTAGCATGATAAAGAAGATTCAAAGAGAGTGAGATGCCAGCTCCTTTCATTCAGTCAGTAGCTTCAATCATTTCTGGACGTTTTTCAATGGCAAAAATCAATGAATATTGTAAATTCACAAACAGTAATTTCTCCGCATTGCAAGGTGCAATTCTGAAATTTTTTGCTTTTTCCTGCTCCTCTTAGCATGATAAAGAAGATTCAAAGAGAGTGAGATGCCAGCTCCTTTCATTCAGTCAGTAGCTTCAAACATTTCTGGTATATGAATAACATGATGTTTTTCAATGGCAAAAATCAATGAATATTGTAAATGCACAAACAGTAATTTCTCCGCATTGCAAGGTGCAATTCTGAAATTTTTTGCTTTTTCCTGCTCCTCTTAGCATGATAAAGAAGATTCAAAGAGAGTGAGATGCCAGCTCCTTTCGTTCAGTCAGTAGCTTCAATCATTTCTGGACGTTTTTCAATGGCAAAAATCATTGAATATTATAAATGCACAAACAGTAATTTCTCCGCATTGCAAGGTGCAATTCTGAAATTTTTTACTTTTTCCTGCTCCTCTTAGCATGATAAAGAAGATTCAAAGAGAGTGAGATGCCAGCTCCTTTCATTCAGTCAGTAGCTTCAATCATTTCTGGTATATGAATAACATGATGTTTTTCAATGGCAAAAATCAATGAATATTGTAAATGCACAAACAGTAATTTCTCCGCATTGCAAGGTGCAATTCTGAAATTTTTTGCTTTTTCCTGCTCCTCTTAGCATGATAAAGAAGATTCAAAGAGAGTGAGATGCCAGCTCCTTTCATTCAGTCAGTAGCTTCAATCATTTCTGGACGTTTTTCAATGGCAAAAATCAATGAATATTGTAAATGCACAAACAGTAATTTCTCCGCATTGCAAGGTGCAATTCTGAAATTTTTTGCTTTTTCCTGCTCCTCTTAGCATGATAAAGAAGATTCAAAGAGAGTGAGATGCCAGCTCCTTTCATTCAGTCAGTAGCTTCAATCATTTCTGGACGTTTTTCAATGGCAAAAATCAATGAATATTGTAAATGCACAAACAGTAATTTCTCCGCATTGCAAGGTGCAATTCTGAAATTTTTTGCTTTTTCCTGCTCCTCTTAGCATGATAAAGAAGATTCAAAGAGAGTGAGATGCCAGCTCCTTTCATTCAGTCAGTAGCTTCAATCATTTCTGGACGTTTTTCAATGGCAAAAATCAATGAATATTGTAAATGCACAAACAGTAATTTCTCCGCATTGCAAGGTGCAATTCTGAAATTTTTTACTTTTTATTGCTCCTCTTAGCATGATAAAGAAGATTCAAAGAGAGTGAGATGCCAGCTCCTTTCATTCAGTCAGTAGCTTCAATCATTTCTGGTATATGAATAACATGATGTTTTTCAATCGCAAAAATCAATGAATATTGTAAATGCACAAACAGTAATTTCTCCGCATTGCAAGGTGCAATTCTGAAATTTTTTGCTTTTTCCTGCTCCGCTTAGCATGATAAAGAAGATTCAAAGAGAGTGAGATGCCAGCTCCTTTCATTCAGTCAGTAGCTTCAATCATTTCTGGATGTTTTTCAATGGCAAAAATCAATGAATATTGGAAATGCACAAACAGTAATTTCTCCGCATTGCAAGGTGCAATTCTGAAATTTTTTGCTTTTTCCTGCTCCTCTTAGCATGATAAAGAAGATTCAAAGAGAGTGAGATGCCAGCTCCTTTCCTTCAGTCAGTAGCTTCAATCATTTCTGGTATATGAATAACATGATGTTTTTCAATGGCAAAAATCAATGAATTTTGTAAATGCACAAACAGTAATTTCTCCGCATTGCAAAGCGCAATTCTGAATTTTTTTGCTTTTTCCTGCTCCTCTTAGCATGATAAAGAAGATTCAAAGAGAGTGAGATGCCAGCTCCTTTCGTTCAGTCAGTAGCTTCAATCATTTCTGGACATTTTTCAATGGCAAAAATCAATGAATATTGTAAATGCACAAACAGTAATTTCTCCGCATGGCAAGGTGCAATTCTGAAATTTTTTGCTTTTTCCTGCTCCTCTTAGCATGATAAAGAAGATTCAAAGAGAGTGAAATGCCAGCTCCTTTCATTCAGTCAGTAGCTTCAATCATTTCTGGACGTTTTTCAATGGCAAAAATCAATGAATATTGTAAATGCACAAACAGTAATTTCTCCGCATTGCAAGGTGCAATTCTGAAATTTTTTGCTTTTTCCTGCTCCTCTTAGCATGATAAAGAAGATTCAAAGAGAGTGAGATGCCAGCTCCTTTCATTCAGTCAGTAGCTTCAATCATTTCTGGACGTTTTTCAATGGCAAAAATCAATGAATATTGTAAATGCACAAACAGTAATTTCTCCGCATTGCAAGGTGCAATTCTGAAATTTTTTGCTTTTTCCTGCTCCTCTTAGAATGATAAAGAAGATTCAAAGAGAGTGAGATGCCAGCTCCTTTCCTTCAGTCAGTAGCGTCAATCATTTCTGGCATATGAATAACATGATGTTTTTCAATGGCAAAAATCAATGAATTTTGTAAATGCACAAACAGTAATTTCTCCGCATTGCAAGGCGCAATTCTGAAATTTTTTGCTTTTTCCTGCTCCTCTTAGCATGATAAAGAAGATTCAAAGAGAGTGAGATGCCAGCTCCTTTCATTCAGTCAGTAGCTTCAATCATTTCTGGACATTTTTCAATGGCAAAAATCAATGAATATTGTAAATGCACAAACAGTAATTTCTCCGCATTGCAAGGTGCAATTCTGAAATTTTTTGCTTTTTCCTGCTCCTCTTAGCATGATAAAGAAGATTCAAAGAGAGTGAGATGACAGCTCCTTTCATTCAGTCAGTAGCTTCAATCATTTCTGGACGTTTTTCAATGGCAAAAATCAATGAATATTGTAAATGCACAAACAGTAATTTCTCCGCATTGCAAGGTGCAATTCTGAAATTTTTCCTTTTTCCTGCTCCTCTTAGCATGATAAAGAAGATTCAAAGAGAGTGAGGTGCCAGCTCCTTTCATTCAGTCAGGAGCTTCAAACATTTCTGGTATATGAATAACATGTTTTTCAATGGCAAAAATCAATGAATATTGTAAATGCACAAACAGTAATTTCTCCGCATTGCAAGGTGCAATTCTGAAATTTTTTGCTTTTTCCTGCTCCTCTTAGCATGATAAAGAAGATTCAAAGAGAGTGAGATGCCAGCTCCTTTCATTCAGTCAGTAGTTTCAAACATTTCTGGACGTTTTTCAATGGCAAAAATCAATGAATATTGTAAATGCACAAACAGTAATTTCTCCGCATTGCAAGGTGCAATTCTGAAATTTTTTGTTTTTTCCTGCTCCTCTTAGCATGATAAAGAAGATTCAAAGAGAGTGAGATGCCAGCTCCTTTCATTCAGTCAGTAGCTTCAATCATTTCTGGACGTTTTTCAATGGCAAAAATCAATGAATATTGTAAATGCACAAACAGTAATTTCTCCGCATTGCAAGGTGCAATTCTGAAATTTTTTGCTTTTTCCTGCTCCTCTTAGCATGATAAACAAGATTCAAAGAGAGTGAGATGTCAGCTCCTTTCATTCAGTCAGTAGCTTCAATCATTTCTGGATGTTTTTCAATGGCAAAAATCATTGAATATTGTAAATGCACAAACAGTAATTTCTCCGCATTGCAAGGTGCAATTCTGAAATTTTTTACTTTTTCCTGCTCCTCTTAGCATGATAAAGAAGATTCAAAGAGAGTGAGATGCCAGCTCCTTTCATTCACTCAGTAGCTTCAATCATTTCTGGTATATGAATAACATGATGTTTTTCAATCGCAAAAATCAATGAATATTGTAAATGCACAAACAGTAATTTCTCCGCATTGCAAGGTGCAATTCTGAAATTTTTTGCTTTTTCCTGCTCCTCTTAGCATGATAAAGAAGATTCAAAGAGAGTGAGATGCCAGCTCCTTTCATTCAGTCAGTAGCTTCAATCATTTCTGGATGTTTTTCAATGGCAAAAATCAATGAATATTGTAAATGCACAAACAGTAATTTCTCCGCATTGCAAGGTGCAATTCTGAAATTTTTTGCTTTTTCCTGCTCCTCTTAGCATGATAAAGAAGATTCAAAGAGAGTGAGATGCCAGCTCCTTTCCTTCAGTCAGTAGCTTCAATCATTTCTGGTATATGAATAACATGATGTTTTTCAATGGCAAAAATCAATGAATTTTGTAAAATGCACAAACATTAATTTCTCCGCATTGCAAGGCGCAATTCTGAAATTTTTTGCTTTTTCCTGCTCCTCTTAGCATGATAAAGAAGATTCAAAGAGAGTGAGATGCCAGCTCCTTTCATTCAGTCAGTAGCTTCAATCATTTCTGGACATTTTTCAATGGCAAAAATCAATGAATATTGTAAATGCACAAACAGTAATTTCTCCGCATTGCAAGGTGCAATTCTGAAATTTTTTGCTTTTTCCTGCTCCTCTTAGCATGATAAAGAAGATTCAAAGAGAGTGAGATGCCAGCTCCTTTCATTCAGTCAGTAGCTTCAATCATTTCTGGACGTTTTTCAATGGCAAAAATCAATGAATATTGTAAATGCACAAACAGTAATTTCTCCGCATTGCAAGGTGCAATTCTGAAATTTTTTGCTTTTTCCTGCTCCTCTTAGCATGATAAAGAATATTCAAAGAGAGTGAGATGCCAGCTCCTTTCATTCAGTCAGTACCTTCAATCATTTCTGGACGTTTTTCAATGGCAAAAATCAATGAATATTGTAAATGCACAAACAGTAATTTCTCCGCATTGCAAGGTGCAATTCTGAAATTTTTTGCTTTTTCCTGCTCCTCTTAGCATGATAAAGAAGATTCAAAGAGAGTGAGATGCCAGCTCCTTTCATTCAGTCAGTAGCTTCAATCATTTCTGGACGTTTTTCAATGGCAAAAATCAATGAATATTGTAAATGCACAAACTGTAATTTCTCCGCATTGCAAGGTGCAATTCTGAAATTTTTTGCTTTTTCCTGCTCCTCTTAGCATGATAAAGAAGATTCAAAGAGAGTGAGATGCCAGCTCCTTTCATTCAGTCAGTAGCTTCAATCATTTCTGGTATATGAATAACATGATGTTTTTCAATAGCAAAAATCAATGAATATTGTAAATGCACAAACAGTAATTTCTCCGCATTGCAAGGTGCAATTCTGAAATTTTTTGCTTTTTCCTGCTCCTCTTAGCATGATAAAGAAGATTCAAAGAGAGTGAGATGCCAGCTCCTTTCATTCAGTCAGTAGCTTCAATCATTTCTGGACGTTTTTCAATGGCAAAAATCAATGAATATTGTAAATGCACAAACAGTAATTTCTCCGCATTGCAAGGTGCAATTCTGAAATTTTTTGCTTTTTCCTGCTCCTCTTAGCATGATAAACAAGATTCAAAGAGAGTGAGATGCCAGCTCCTTTCATTCAGTCAGTAGCTTCAATCATTTCTGGACGTTTTTCAATGGCAAAAATCATTGAATATTGTAAATGCACAAACAGTAATTTCTCCGCATTGCAAGGTGCAATTCTGAAATTTTTTACTTTTTCCTGCTCCTCTTAGCATGATAAAGAAGATTCAAAGAGAGTGAGATGCCAGCTCCTTTCATTCAGTCTGTAGCTTCAATCATTTCTGGTATATTAATAACATGATGTTTTTCAATCGCAAAAATCAATGAATATTGTAAATGCACAAACAGTAATTTCTCCGCATTGCAAGGTGCAATTCTGAAATTTTTTGCTTTTTCCTGCTCCTCTTAGCATGATAAAGAAGATTCAAAGAGAGTGAGATGCCAGCTCCTTTCATTCAGTCAGTAGCTTCAATCATTTCTGGACGTTTTTCAATGGCAAAAATCAATGAATATTGTAAATGCACAAACAGTAATTTCTCCGCATTGCAAGGTGCAATTCTGAAATTTTTTGCTTTTTCCTGCTCCTCTTAGCATGATAAAGAAGATTCAAAGAGAGTGAGATGCCAGCTCCTTTCATTCAGTCAGTAGCTTCAATCATTTCTGGTATATGAATAACATGATGTTTTTCAATGGCAAAAATCAATGAATATTGTAAATGCACAAACAGTAATTTCTCCGCATTGCAAGGTGCAATTCTGAAATTTTTTGCTTTTTCCTGCTCCTCTTAGCATGATAAAGAAGATTCAAAGAGAGTGAGATGCCAGCTCCTTTCATTCAGTCAGTAGCTTCAATCATTTCTGGACGTTTTTCCATGGCAAAAATCAATGAATATTGTAAATGCACAAACAGTAATTTCTCCGCATTGCAAGGTGCAATTCTGAAATTTTTTGCTTTTTCCTGCTCCTCTTAGCATGATAAAGAAGATTCAAAGAGAGTGAGATGCCAGCTCCTTTCATTCAGTCAGTAGCTTCAATCATTTCTGGACGTTTTTCAATGGTAAAAATCAATGAATATTGTAAATGCACAAACAGTAATTTCTCCACTTTGCAAGGTGCAATTCTGAAATTTTTTGCTTTTTCCTGCTCCTCTTAGCATGATAAAGAAGATTCAAAGAGAGTGAGATGCCAGCTCCTTTCATTCAGTCAGTAGCTTCAAACATTTCTGGTATATGAATAACATGATGTTTTTCAATGGCAAAAATCAATGAATATTGTAAATGCACAAACAGTAATTTCTCCGCATTGCAAGGTGCAAGTCTGAAATTTTTTGCTTTTTCCTGCTCCTCTTAGCATGATAAAGAAGATTCAAAGAGAGTGAGATGCCAGCTACTTTCATTCAGTCAGTAGCTTCAATCATTTCTGGACGTTTTTCAATGGTAAAAATCAATGAATATTGTAAATGCACAAACAGTAATTTCTCCACATTGCAAGGTGCAATTCTGAAATTTTTTGCTTTTTCCTGCTCCTCTTAGCATGATAAAGAAGATTCAAAGAGAGTGAGATGCCAACTCCTTTCATTCAGTCAGTAGCTTCAAACATTTCTGGTATATGAATAACATGATGTTTTTCAATGGCAAAAATCAATGAATATTGTAAATGCACAAACAGTAATTTCTCCGCATTGCAAGGTGCAATTCTGAAATTTTTTGCTTTTTCCTGCTCCTCTTAGCATGATAAAGAAGATTCAAAGAGAGTGAGATGCCAGCTCCTTTCATTCAGTCAGTAGCTTCAATCATTTCTGGACGTTTTTCAATGGCAAAAATCAATGAATATTGTAAATGCACAAACAGTAATTTCTCCGCATTGCAAGGTGCAATTCTGAAATTTTTTGCTTTTTCCTGCTCCTCTTAGCATGATAAAGAAGATTCAAAGAGAGTGAGATGCCAGCTCCTTTCATTCAGTCAGTACCTTCAATCATTTCTGGACGTTTTTCAATGGCAAAAATCAATGAATATTGTAAATGCACAAACAGTAATTTCTCCGCATTGCAAGGTGCAATTCTGAAATTTTTTGCTTTTTCCCGCTCCTCTTAGCATGATAAAGAAGATTCAAAGAGAGTGAGGTGCCAGCTCCTTTCATTCAGTCAGTAGCTTCAAACATTTCTGGTATATGAATAACATGTTTTTCAATGGCAAAAATCAATGAATATTGTAAATGCACAAACAGTAATTTCTCCGCATTGCAAGGTGCAATTCTGAAATTTTTTGCTTTTTCCTGCTCCTCTTAGCATGATAAAGAAGATTCAAAGAGAGTGAGATGCCAGCTCCTTTCATTCAGTCAGTAGCTTCAATCATTTCTGGACGTTTTTCAATGGCAAAAATCAATGAATATTGTAAATGCACAAACAGTAATTTCTCCACATTGCAAGGTGCAATTCTGAAATTTTTTGCTTTTTCCTGCTCCTCTTAGCATGATAAAGAAGATTCAAAGAGAGTGAGATGCCAGCTCCTTTCATTCAGTCAGTAGCTTCAAACATTTCTGGTATATGAATAACATGATGTTTTTCAATGGCAAAAATCAATGAATATTGTAAATGCACAAACAGTAATTTCTCCGCATTGCAAGGTGCAAGTCTGAAATTTTTTGCTTTTTCCTGCTCCTCTTAGCATGATAAAGAAGATTCAAAGAGAGTGAGATGCCAGCTACTTTCATTCAGTCAGTAGCTTCAATCATTTCTGGACGTTTTTCAATGGTAAAAATCAATGAATATTGTAAATGCACAAACAGTAATTTCTCCACATTGCAAGGTGCAATTCTGAAATTTTTTGCTTTTTCCTGCTCCTCTTAGCATGATAAAGAAGATTCAAAGAGAGTGAGATGCCAGCTCCTTTCATTCAGTCAGTAGCTTCAAACATTTCTGGTATATGAATAACATGATGTTTTTCAATGGCAAAAATCAATGAATATTGTAAATGCACAAACAGTAATTTCTCCGCATTGCAAGGTGCAATTCTGAAATTTTTTGCTTTTTCCTGCTCCTCTTAGCATGATAAAGAAGATTCAAAGAGAGTGAGATGCCAGCTCCTTTCATTCAGTCAGTAGCTTCAATCATTTCTGGACGTTTTTCAATGGCAAAAATCAATGAATATTGTAAATGCACAAACAGTAATTTCTCCGCATTGCAAGGTGCAATTCTGAAATTTTTTGCTTTTTCCTGCTCCTCTTAGCATGATAAAGAAGATTCAAAGAGAGTGAGATGTCAGCTCCTTTCATTCAGTCAGTAGCTTCAAACATTTCTGGTATATGAATAACATGATATTTTTCAATGGCAAAAATCAATGAATATTGTAAATGCACAAACAGTAATTTCTCCGCATTGCAAGGTGCAATTCTGAAATTTTTTGCTTTTTCCTGCTCCTCTTAGCATGATAAAGAAGATTCAAAGAGAGTGAGATGCCAGCTCCTTTCATTCAGTCAGTAGCTTCAATCATTTCTGGACGTTTTTCAATGGCAAAAATCAATGAATATTGTAAATGCACAAACAGTAATTTCTCCGCATTGCAAGGTGCAATTCTGAAATTTTTTGCTTTTTCCTGCTCCTCTTAGCATGATAAAGAGGATTCAAAGAGAGTGAGATGCCAGCTCCTTTCATTCAGTCAGTAGCTTCAATCATTTCTGGACGTTTTTCAATGGCAAAAATCAATGAATATTGTAAATGCACAAACAGTAATTTCTCCGCATTGCAAGGTGCAATTCTGAAATTTTTTGCTTTTTCCTGCTCCTCTTAGCATGATAAAGAAGATTCAAAGAGAGTGAGATGCCAGCTCCTTTCATTCAGTCAGTAGCTTCAAACATTTCTGGTATATGAATAACATGATGTTTTTCAATGGCAAAAATCAATGAATTTTGTAAATGCACAAACAGTAATTTCTCCGCATTGCAAGGTGCAAGTCTGAAATTTTTTGCTTTTTTCTGCTCCTCTTAGCATGATAAAGAAGATTCAAAGAGAGTGAGATGCCAGCTACTTTCATTCAGTCAGTAGCTTCAATCATTTCTGGACGTTTTTCAATGGTAAAAATCAATGAATATTGTAAATGCACAAACAGTAATTTCTCCACATTGCAATGTGCAATTCTAAAATTTTTTGCTTTTTCCTGCTCCTCTTAGCATGATAAAGAAGATTCAAAGAGAGTGAGATGCCTGCTCCTTTCATTCAGTCAGTAGCTTCAAACATTTCTGGTATATGAATAACATGATGTTTTTCAATGGCAAAAATCAATGAATATTGTAAATGCACAAACAGTAATTTCTCCGCATTGCAAGGTGCAATTCTGAAATTTTTTGCTTTTTCCTGCTCCTCTTAGCATGATAAAGAAGATTCAAAGAGAGTGAGATGCCAACTCCTTTCATTCAGTCAGTAGCTTCAAACATTTCTGGTATATGAATAACATGATGTTTTTCAATGGCAAAAATCAATGAATATTGTAAATGCACAAACAGTAATTTCTCCGCATTGCAAGGTGCAATTCTGAAATTTTTTGCTTTTTCCTGCTCCTCTTAGCATGATAAAGAAGATTCAAAGAGAGTGAGATGCCAGCTCCTTTCATTCAGTCAGTAGCTTCAATCATTTCTGGACGTTTTTCAATGGCAAAAATCAATGAATATTGTAAATGCACAAACAGTAATTTCTCCGCATTGCAAGGTGCAATTCTGAAATTTTTTGCTTTTTCCTGCTCCTCTTAGCATGATAAAGAAGATTCAAAGAGAGTGAGATGCCAGCTCCTTTCATTCAGTCAGTACCTTCAATCATTTCTGGACGTTTTTCAATGGCAAAAATCAATGAATATTGTAAATGCACAAACAGTAATTTCTCCGCATTGCAAGGTGCAATTCTGAAATTTTTTGCTTTTTCCCGCTCCTCTTAGCATGATAAAGAAGATTCAAAGAGAGTGAGGTGCCAGCTCCTTTCATTCAGTCAGTAGCTTCAAACATTTCTGGTATATGAATAACATGTTTTTCAATGGCAAAAATCAATGAATATTGTAAATGCACAAACAGTAATTTCTCCGCATTGCAAGGTGCAATTCTGAAATTTTTTGCTTTTTCCTGCTCCTCTTAGCATGATAAAGAAGATTCAAAGAGAGTGAGATGCCAGCTCCTTTCATTCAATCAGTAGCTTCAATCATTTCTGGACGTTTTTCAATGGCAAAAATCAATGAATATTGTATATGCACAAACAGTAATTTCTCCGCATTGCAAGGTGCAATTCTGAAATTTTTTGCTTTTTCCTGCTCCTCTTAGCATGATAAAGAAGATTCAAAGAGAGTGAGATGCCAGCTCCTTTCATTCAGTCAGTAGCTTCAATCATTTCTGGACGTTTTTCAATGGCAAAAATCAATGAATATTGTAAATGCACAAACAGTAATTTCTCCGCATTGCAAGGTGCAATTCTGAATTTTTTTGCTTTTTCCTGCTCCTCTTAGCATGATAAAGAAAATTCAAAGAGAGTGAGATGCCAGCTCCTTTGATTCAGTCAGTAGCTTCAAACATTTCTGGTATATGAATAACATGATGTTTTTCAATGGCAAAAATCAATGAATATTGTAAATGCACAAACAGTAATTTCTCCGCATTGCAAGGTGCAAGTCTGAAATTTTTTGCTTTTTCCTGCTCCTCTTAGCATGATAAAGAAGATTCAAAGAGAGTGAGATGCCAGCTACTTTCATTCAGTCAGTAGCTTCAATCATTTCTGGACGTTTTTCAATGGTAAAAATCAATGAATATTGTAAATGCACAAACAGTAATTTCTCCACATTGCAAGGTGCAATTCTGAATTTTTTTGCTTTTTCCTGCTCCTCTTAGCATGATAAAGAAGATTCAAAGAGAGTGAGATGCCAGCTCCTTTCATTCAGTCAGTAGCTTCAAACATTTCTGGTATATGAATAACATGATGTTTTTCAATGGCAAAAATCAATGAATATTGTAAATGCACAAACAGTAATTTCTCCGCATTGCAAGGTGCAAGTCTGAAATTTTTTGCTTTTTCCTGCTCCTCTTAGCATGATAAAGAAGATTCAAAGAGAGTGAGATGCCAGCTACTTTCATTCAGTCAGTAGCTTCAATCATTTCTGGACGTTTTTCAATGGTAAAAATCAATGAATATTGTAAATGCACAAACAGTAATTTCTCCACATTGCAAGGTGCAATTCTGAAATTTTTTGCTTTTTCCTGCTCCTCTTAGCATGATAAAGAAGATTCAAAGAGAGTGAGATGCCAGCTCCTTTCATTCAGTCAGTAGCTTCAAACATTTCTGGTATATGAATAACATGATGTTTTTCAATGGCAAAAATCAATGAATATTGTAAATGCACAAACAGTAATTTCTCCACATTGCAAGGTGCAATTCTGAAATTTTTTGCTTTTTCCTGCTCCTCTTAGCATGATAAAGAAGATTCAAAGAGAGTGAGATGCCAGCTCCTTTCATTCAGTCAGTAGCTTCAAACATTTCTGGTATATGAATAACATGATGTTTTTCAATGGCAAAAATCAATGAATATTGTAAATGCACAAACAGTAATTTCTCCGCATTGCAAGGTGCAATTCTGAAATTTTTTGCTTTTTCCTGCTCCTCTTAGCATGATAAAGAAGATTCAAAGAGAGTGAGATGCCAGCTCCTTTCATTCAGTTAGTAGCTTCAATCATTTCTGGACGTTTTTCAATGGCAAAAATCAATGAATATTGTAAATGCACAAACAGTAATTTCTCCGCATTGCAAGGTGCAATTCTGAAATTTTTTGCTTTTTCCTGCTCCTCTTAGCATGATAAAGAAGATTCAAAGAGAGTGAGATGTCAGCTCCTTTCATTCAGTCAGTAGCTTCAAACATTTCTGGTATATGAATAACATGATGTTTTTCAATGGCAAAAATCAATGAATATTGTAAATGCACAAACAGTAATTTCTCCACATTGCAAGGTGCAATTCTGAAATTTTTTGCTTTTTCCTGCTCCTCTTAGCATGATAAAGAAGATTCAAAGAGAGTGAGATGCCAGCTCCTTTCATTCAGTCAGTAGCTTCAAACATTTCTGGTATATGAATAACATGATGTTTTTCAATGGCAAAAATCAATGAATATTGTAAATGCACAAACAGTAATTTCTCCGCATTGCAAGGTGCAATTCTGAAATTTTTTGCTTTTTCCTGCTCCTCTTAGCATGATAAAGAAGATTCAAAGAGAGTGAGATGCCAGCTCCTTTCATTCAGTCAGTAGCTTCAATCATTTCTGGACGTTTTTCAATGGCAAAAATCAATGAATATTGTAAATGCACAAACAGTAATTTCTCCGCATTGCAAGGTGCAATTCTGAAATTTTTTGCTTTTTCCTGCTCCTCTTAGCATGATAAAGAAGATTCAAAGAGAGTGAGATGTCAGCTCCTTTCATTCAGTCAGTAGCTTCAAACATTTCTGGTATATGAATAACATGATGTTTTTCAATGGCAAAAATCAATGAATATTGTAAATGCACAAACAGTAATTTCTCCGCATTGCAAGGTGCAATTCTGAAATTTTTTGCTTTTTCCTGCTCCTCTTAGCATGATAAAGAAGATTCAAAGAGAGTGAGATGCCAGCTCCTTTCATTCAGTCAGTAGCTTCAATCATTTCTGGACGTTTTTCAATGGCAAAAATCAATGAATATTGTAAATGCACAAACAGTAATTTCTCCGCATTGCAAGGTGCAATTCTGAAATTTTTTGCTTTTTCCCGCTCCTCTTAGCATGATAAAGAAGATTCAAAGAGAGTGAGGTGCCAGCTCCTTTCATTCAGTCAGTAGCTTCAAACATTTCTGGTATATGAATAACATGTTTTTCAATGGCAAAAATCAATGAATATTGTAAATGCACAAACAGTAATTTCTCCGCATTGCAAGGTGCAATTCTGAAATTTTTTGCTTTTTCCTGCTCCTCTTAGCATGATAAAGAAGATTCAAAGAGAGTGAGATGCCAGCTCCTTTCATTCAGTCAGTAGCTTCAATCATTTCTGGACGTTTTTCAATGGCAAAAATCAATGAATATTGTAAATGCACAAACAGTAATTTCTCCGCATTGCAAGGTGCAATTCTGAAATTTTTTGCTTTTTCCTGCTCCTCTTAGCATGATAAAGAAGATTCAAAGAGAGTGAGATGCCAGCTCCTTTCATTCAGTCAGTAGCTTCAATCATTTCTGGACGTTTTTCAATGGCAAAAATCAATGAATATTGTAAATGCACAAACAGTAATTTCTCCGCATTGCAAGGTGCAATTCTGAAATTTTTTGCTTTTTCCTGCTCCTCTTAGCATGATAAAGAAGATTCAAAGAGAGTGAGATGCCAGCTCCTTTGATTCAGTCAGTAGCTTCAAACATTTCTGGTATATGAATAACATGATGTTTTTCAATGGCAAAAATCAATGAATATTGTAAATGCACAAACAGTAATTTCTCCGCATTGCAAGGTGCAAGTCTGAAATTTTTTGCTTTTTCCTGCTCCTCTTAGCATGATAAAGAAGATTCAAAGAGAGTGAGATGCCAGCTACTTTCATTCAGTCAGTAGCTTCAATCATTTCTGGACGTTTTTCAATGGTAAAAATCAATGAATATTGTAAATGCACAAACAGTAATTTCTCCACATTGCAAGGTGCAATTCTGAAATTTTTTGCTTTTTCCTGCTCCTCTTAGCATGATAAAGAAGATTCAAAGAGAGTGAGATGCCAGCTCCTTTCATTCAGTCAGTAGCTTCAAACATTTCTGGTATATGAATAACATGATGTTTTTCAATGGCAAAAATCAATGAATATTGTAAATGCACAAACAGTAATTTCTCCGCATTGCAAGGTGCAAGTCTGAAATTTTTTGCTTTTTCCTGCTCCTCTTAGCATGATAAAGAAGATTCAAAGAGAGTGAGATGCCAGCTACTTTCATTCAGTCAGTAGCTTCAATCATTTCTGGACGTTTTTCAATGGTAAAAATCAATGAATATTGTAAATGCACAAACAGTAATTTCTCCACATTGCAAGGTGCAATTCTGAAATTTTTTGCTTTTTCCTGCTCCTCTTAGCATGATAAAGAAGATTCAAAGAGAGTGAGATGCCAGCTCCTTTCATTCAGTCAGTAGCTTCAAACATTTCTGGTATATGAATAACATGATGTTTTTCAATGGCAAAAATCAATGAATATTGTAAATGCACAAACAGTAATTTCTCCGCATTGCAAGGTGCAATTCTGAAATTTTTTGCTTTTTCCTGCTCCTCTTAGCATGATAAAGAAGATTCAAAGAGAGTGAGATGCCAGCTCCTTTCATTCAGTCAGTAGCTTCAATCATTTCTGGACGTTTTTCAATGGCAAAAATCAATGAATATTGTAAATGCACAAACAGTAATTTCTCCGCATTGCAAGGTGCAATTCTGAAATTTTTTGCTTTTTCCTGCTCCTCTTAGCATGATAAAGAAGATTCAAAGAGAGTGAGATGTCAGCTCCTTTCATTCAGTCAGTAGCTTCAAACATTTCTGGTATATGAATAACATGATGTTTTTCAATGACAAAAATCAATGAATATTGTAAATGCACAAACAGTAATTTCTCCGCATTGCAAGGTGCAATTCTGAAATTTTTTGCTTTTTCCTGCTCCTCTTAGCATGATAAAGAAGATTCAAAGAGAGTGAGATGCCAGCTCCTTTCATTCAGTCAGTAGCTTCAATCATTTCTGGACGTTTTTCAATGGCAAAAATCAATGAATATTGTAAATGCACAAACAGTAATTTCTCCGCATTGCAAGGTGCAATTCTGAAATTTTTTGCTTTTTCCTGCTCCTCTTAGCATGATAAAGAGGATTCAAAGAGAGTGAGATGCCAGCTCCTTTCATTCAGTCAGTAGCTTCAATCATTTCTGGACGTTTTTCAATGGCAAAAATCAATGAATATTGTAAATGCACAAACAGTAATTTCTCCGCATTGCAAGGTGCAATTCTGAAATTTTTTGCTTTTTCCTGCTCCTCTTAGCATGATAAAGAAGATTCAAAGAGAGTGAGATGCCAGCTCCTTTCATTCAGTCAGTAGCTTCAAACATTTCTGGTATATGAATAACATGATGTTTTTCAATGGCAAAAATCAATGAATATTGTAAATGCACAAACAGTAATTTCTCCGCATTGCAAGGTGCAAGTCTGAAATTTTTTGCTTTTTCCTGCTCCTCTTAGCATGATAAAGAAGATTCAAAGAGAGTGAGATGCCAGCTACTTTCATTCAGTCAGTAGCTTCAATCATTTCTGGACGTTTTTCAATGGTAAAAATCAATGAATATTGTAAATGCACAAACAGTAATTTCTCCACATTGCAATGTGCAATTCTAAAATTTTTTGCTTTTTCCTGCTCCTCTTAGCATGATAAAGAAGATTCAAAGAGAGTGAGATGCCTGCTCCTTTCATTCAGTCAGTAGCTTCAAACATTTCTGGTATATGAATAACATGATGTTTTTCAATGGCAAAAATCAATGAATATTGTAAATGCACAAACAGTAATTTCTCCGCATTGCAAGGTGCAATTCTGAAATTTTTTGCTTTTTCCTGCTCCTCTTAGCATGATAAAGAAGATTCAAAGAGAGTGAGATGCCAACTCCTTTCATTCAGTCAGTAGCTTCAAACATTTCTGGTATATGAATAACATGATGTTTTTCAATGGCAAAAATCAATGAATATTGTAAATGCACAAACAGTAATTTCTCCGCATTGCAAGGTGCAATTCTGAAATTTTTTGCTTTTTCCTGCTCCTCTTAGCATGATAAAGAAGATTCAAAGAGAGTGAGATGCCAGCTCCTTTCATTCAGTCAGTAGCTTCAATCATTTCTGGACGTTTTTCAATGGCAAAAATCAATGAATATTGTAAATGCACAAACAGTAATTTCTCCGCATTGCAAGGTGCAATTCTGAAATTTTTTGCTTTTTCCTGCTCCTCTTAGCATGATAAAGAAGATTCAAAGAGAGTGAGATGCCAGCTCCTTTCATTCAGTCAGTACCTTCAATCATTTCTGGACGTTTTTCAATGGCAAAAATCAATGAATATTGTAAATGCACAAACAGTAATTTCTCCACATTGCAAGGTGCAATTCTGAAATTTTTTGCTTTTTCCTGCTCCTCTTAGCATGATAAAGAAGATTCAAAGAGAGTGAGATGCCAGCTCCTTTCATTCAGTCAGTAGCTTCAAACATTTCTGGTATATGAATAACATGATGTTTTTCAATGGCAAAAATCAATGAATATTGTAAATGCACAAACAGTAATTTCTCCGCATTGCAAGGTGCAATTCTGAAATTTTTTGCTTTTTCCTGCTCCTCTTAGCATGATAAAGAAGATTCAAAGAGAGTGACATGCCAGCTCCTTTCATTCAGTCAGTAGCTTCAATCATTTCTGGATGTTTTTCAATGGCAAAAATCAATGAATATTGTAAATGCACAAACTGTAATTTCTCCGCATTGCAAGGTGCAATTCTGAAATTTTTTGCTTTTTCCTGCTCCTCTTAGTATGATAAAGAAGATTCAAAGAGAGTGAGATGCCAGCTCCTTTCATTCAGTCAGTAGCTTCAATCATTTCTGGACGTTTTTCAGTGGCAAAAATCAATGAATATTGTAAATGCACAAACAGTAATTTCTCCGCATTGCAAGGTGCAATTCTGAAATTTTTTGCTTTTTCCCGCTCCTCTTAGCATGATAAAGAAGATACAAAGAGAGTGATGTGCCAGCTCCTTTCATTCAGTCAGTAGCTTCAAACATTTCTGGTATATGAATAACATGTTTTTCAATGGCAAAAATCAATGAATATTGTAAATGCACAAACAGTAATTTCTCCGCATTGCAAGGTGCAATTCTGAAATTTTTTGATTTTTCCTGCTCCTCTTAGCATGATAAAGAAGATTCAAAGAGAGTGAGATGCCAGCTCCTTTCATTCAGTCAGTAGCTTCAATCATTTCTGGACGTTTTTCAATGGCAAAAATCAATGAATATTGTAAATGCACAAACAGTAATTTCTCCGCATTGCAAGGTGCAATTCTGAAATTTTTTGCTTTTTCCTGCTCCTCTTAGCATGATAAAGAAGATTCAAAGAGAGTGAGATGCCAGCTCCTTTCATTCAGTCAGTAGCTTCAAACATTTCTGGTATATGAATAACATGATGTTTTTCAATGGCAAAAATCAATGAATATTGTAAATGCACAAACAGTAATTTCTCCGCATTGCAAGGTGCAAGTCTGAAATTTTTTGCTTTTTCCTGCTCCTCTTAGCATGATAAAGAAGATTCAAAGAGAGTGAGATGCCAGTTACTTTCATTCAGTCAGTAGCTTCAATCATTTCTGGACGTTTTTCAATGGTAAAAATCAATGAATATTGTAAATGCACAAACAGTAATTTCTCCACATTGCAAGGTGCAATTCTGAAATTTTTTGCTTTTTCCTGCTCCTCTTAGCATGATAAAGAAGATTCAAAGAGAGTGAGATGCCAGCTCCTTTCATTCAGTCAGTAGCTTCAAACATTTCTGGTATATGAATAACATGATGTTTTTCAATGGCAAAAATCAATGAATATTGTAAATGCACAAACAGTAATTTCTCCGCATTGCAAGGTGCAATTCTGAAATTTTTTGCTTTTTCCTGCTCCTCTTAGCATGATAAAGAAGATTCAAAGAGAGTGAGATGCCAGCTCCTTTCATTCAGTCAGTAGCTTCAAACATTTCTGGTATATGAATAACATGATGTTTTTCAATGGCAAAAATCAATGAATATTGTAAATGCACAAACAGTAATTTCTCCGCATTGCAAGGTGCAATTCTGAAATTTTTTGCTTTTTCCTGCTCCTCTTAGCATGATAAAGAAGATTCAAAGAGAGTGAGATGCCAGCTCCTTTCATTCAGTCAGTAGCTTCAATCATTTCTGGATGTTTTTCAATGGCAAAAATCAATGAATATTGTAAATGCACAAACAGTAATTTCTCCGCATTGCAAGGTGCAATTCTGAAATTTTTTGCTTTTTCCTGCTCCTCTTAGCATGATAAAGAAGATTCAAAGAGAGTGAGATGTCAGCTCCTTTCATTCAGTCAGTAGCTTCAAACATTTCTGGTATATGAATAACATGATGTTTTTCAATGGCAAAAATCAATGAATATTGTAAATGCACAAACAGTAATTTCTCCGCATTGCAAGGTGCAATTCTGATATTTTTTGCTTTTTCCTGCTCCTCTTAGCATGATAAAGAAGATTCAAAGAGAGTGAGATGCCAGCTCCTTTCATTCAGTCAGTAGCTTCAATCATTTCTGGATGTTTTTCAATGGCAAAAATCAATGAATATTGTAAATGCACAAACAGTAATTTCTCCGCATTGCAAGGTGCAATTCTGAAATTTTTTGCTTTTTCCTGCTCCTCTTAGCATGATAAAGAAGATTCAAAGAGAGTGAGATGCCAGCTCCTTTCATTCAGTCAGTACCTTCAATCATTTCTGGACGTTTTTCAATGGCAAAAATCAATGAATATTGTAAATGCACAAACAGTAATTTCTCCACATTGCAAGGTGCAATTCTGAAATTTTTTGCTTTTTCCTGCTCCTCTTAGCATGATAAAGAAGATTCAAAGAGAGTGAGATGCCAGCTCCTTTCATTCAGTCAGTAGCTTCAAACATTTCTGGTATATGAATAACATGATGTTTTTCAATGGCAAAAATCAATGAATATTGTAAATGCACAAACAGTAATTTCTCCGCATTGCAAGGTGCAATTCTGAAATTTTTTGCTTTTTCCTGCTCCTCTTAGCATGATAAAGAAGATTCAAAGAGAGTGACATGCCAGCTCCTTTCATTCAGTCAGTAGCTTCAATCATTTCTGGATGTTTTTCAATGGCAAAAATCAATGAATATTGTAAATGCACAAACTGTAATTTCTCCGCATTGCAAGGTGCAATTCTGAAATTTTTTGCTTTTTCCTGCTCCTCTTAGTATGATAAAGAAGATTCAAAGAGAGTGAGATGCCAGCTCCTTTCATTCAGTCAGTAGCTTCAATCATTTCTGGACGTTTTTCAGTGGCAAAAATCAATGAATATTGTAAATGCACAAACAGTAATTTCTCCGCATTGCAAGGTGCAATTCTGAAATTTTTTGCTTTTTCCCGCTCCTCTTAGCATGATAAAGAAGATACAAAGAGAGTGATGTGCCAGCTCCTTTCATTCAGTCAGTAGCTTCAAACATTTCTGGTATATGAATAACATGTTTTTCAATGGCAAAAATCAATGAATATTGTAAATGCACAAACAGTAATTTCTCCGCATTGCAAGGTGCAATTCTGAAATTTTTTGATTTTTCCTGCTCCTCTTAGCATGATAAAGAAGATTCAAAGAGAGTGAGATGCCAGCTCCTTTCATTCAGTCAGTAGCTTCAATCATTTCTGGACGTTTTTCAATGGCAAAAATCAATGAATATTGTAAATGCACAAACAGTAATTTCTCCGCATTGCAAGGTGCAATTCTGAAATTTTTTGCTTTTTCCTGCTCCTCTTAGCATGATAAAGAAGATTCAAAGAGAGTGAGATGCCAGCTCCTTTCATTCAGTCAGTAGCTTCAAACATTTCTGGTATATGAATAACATGATGTTTTTCAATGGCAAAAATCAATGAATATTGTAAATGCACAAACAGTAATTTCTCCGCATTGCAAGGTGCAAGTCTGAAATTTTTTGCTTTTTCCTGCTCCTCTTAGCATGATAAAGAAGATTCAAAGAGAGTGAGATGCCAGTTACTTTCATTCAGTCAGTAGCTTCAATCATTTCTGGACGTTTTTCAATGGTAAAAATCAATGAATATTGTAAATGCACAAACAGTAATTTCTCCACATTGCAAGGTGCAATTCTGAAATTTTTTGCTTTTTCCTGCTCCTCTTAGCATGATAAAGAAGATTCAAAGAGAGTGAGATGCCAGCTCCTTTCATTCAGTCAGTAGCTTCAAACATTTCTGGTATATGAATAACATGATGTTTTTCAATGGCAAAAATCAATGAATATTGTAAATGCACAAACAGTAATTTCTCCGCATTGCAAGGTGCAATTCTGAAATTTTTTGCTTTTTCCTGCTCCTCTTAGCATGATAAAGAAGATTCAAAGAGAGTGAGATGCCAGCTCCTTTCATTCAGTCAGTAGCTTCAAACATTTCTGGTATATGAATAACATGATGTTTTTCAATGGCAAAAATCAATGAATATTGTAAATGCACAAACAGTAATTTCTCCGCATTGCAAGGTGCAATTCTGAAATTTTTTGCTTTTTCCTGCTCCTCTTAGCATGATAAAGAAGATTCAAAGAGAGTGAGATGCCAGCTCCTTTCATTCAGTCAGTAGCTTCAATCATTTCTGGATGTTTTTCAATGGCAAAAATCAATGAATATTGTAAATGCACAAACAGTAATTTCTCCGCATTGCAAGGTGCAATTCTGAAATTTTTTGCTTTTTCCTGCTCCTCTTAGCATGATAAAGAAGATTCAAAGAGAGTGAGATGTCAGCTCCTTTCATTCAGTCAGTAGCTTCAAACATTTCTGGTATATGAATAACATGATGTTTTTCAATGGCAAAAATCAATGAATATTGTAAATGCACAAACAGTAATTTCTCCGCATTGCAAGGTGCAATTCTGAAATTTTTTGCTTTTTCCTGCTCCTCTTAGCATGATAAAGAAGATTCAAAGAGAGTGAGATGCCAGCTCCTTTCATTCAGTCAGTAGCTTCAATCATTTCTGGATGTTTTTCAATGGCAAAAATCAATGAATATTGTAAATGCACAAACAGTAATTTCTCCGCATTGCAAGGTGCAATTCTGAAATTTTTTGCTTTTTCCTGCTCCTCTTAGCATGATAAAGAAGATTCAAAGAGAGTGAGATGCCAGCTCCTTTCGTTCAGTCAGTAGCTTCAATCATTTCTGGACGTTTTTCAATGGCAAAAATCATTGAATATTATAAATGCACAAACAGTAATTTCTCCGCATTGCAAGGTGCAATTCTGAAATTTTTTACTTTTTCCTGCTCCTCTTAGCATGATAAAGAAGATTCAAAGAGAGTGAGATGCCAGCTCCTTTCATTCAGTCAGTAGCTTCAATCATTTCTGGTATATGAATAACATGATGTTTTTCAATGGCAAAAATCAATGAATATTGTAAATGCACAAACAGTAATTTCTCCGCATTGCAAGGTGCAATTCTGAAATTTTTTGCTTTTTCCTGCTCCTCTTAGCATGATAAAGAAGATTCAAAGAGAGTGAGATGCCAGCTCCTTTCATTCAGTCAGTAGCTTCAATCATTTCTGGACGTTTTTCAATGGCAAAAATCAATGAATATTGTAAATGCACAAACTGTAATTTCTCCGCATTGCAAGGTGCAATTCTGAAATTTTTTGCTTTTTCCTGCTCCTCTTAGCATGATAAACAAGATTCAAAGAGAGTGAGATGCCAGTTCCTTTCATTCAGTCAGTAGCTTCAATCATTTCTGGATGTTTTTCAATGGCAAAAATCAATGAATATTGTAAATGCACAAACAGTAATTTCTCCGCATTGCAAGGTGCAATTCTGAAATTTTTTGCTTTTTCCTGCTCCTCTTAGCATGATAAAGAAGATTCAAAGAGAGTGAGATGCCAGCTCCTTTCATTCAGTCAGTAGCTTCAATCATTTCTGGACGTTTTTCAATGGCAAAAATCAATGAATATTGTAAATTCACAAACAGTAATTTCTCCGCATTGCAAGGTGCAATTCTGAAATTTTTTGCTTTTTCCTGCTCCTCTTAGCATGATAAAGAAGATTCAAAGAGAGTGAGATGCCAGCTCCTTTCATTCAGTCAGTAGCTTCAAACATTTCTGGTATATGAATAACATGATGTTTTTCAATGGCAAAAATCAATGAATATTGTAAATGCACAAACAGTAATTTCTCCGCATTGCAAGGTGCAATTCTGAAATTTTTTGCTTTTTCCTGCTCCTCTTAGCATGATAAAGAAGATTCAAAGAGAGTGAGATGCCAGCTCCTTTCGTTCAGTCAGTAGCTTCAATCATTTCTGGACGTTTTTCAATGGCAAAAATCATTGAATATTATAAATGCACAAACAGTAATTTCTCCGCATTGCAAGGTGCAATTCTGAAATTTTTTACTTTTTCCTGCTCCTCTTAGCATGATAAAGAAGATTCAAAGAGAGTGAGATGCCAGCTCCTTTCATTCAGTCAGTAGCTTCAATCATTTCTGGTATATGAATAACATGATGTTTTTCAATGGCAAAAATCAATGAATATTGTAAATGCACAAACAGTAATTTCTCCGCATTGCAAGGTGCAATTCTGAAATTTTTTGCTTTTTCCTGCTCCTCTTAGCATGATAAAGAAGATTCAAAGAGAGTGAGATGCCAGCTCCTTTCATTCAGTCAGTAGCTTCAATCATTTCTGGACGTTTTTCAATGGCAAAAATCAATGAATATTGTAAATGCACAAACAGTAATTTCTCCGCATTGCAAGGTGCAATTCTGAAATTTTTTGCTTTTTCCTGCTCCTCTTAGCATGATAAAGAAGATTCAAAGAGAGTGAGATGCCAGCTCCTTTCATTCAGTCAGTAGCTTCAATCATTTCTGGACGTTTTTCAATGGCAAAAATCAATGAATATTGTAAATGCACAAACAGTAATTTCTCCGCATTGCAAGGTGCAATTCTGAAATTTTTTGCTTTTTCCTGCTCCTCTTAGCATGATAAAGAAGATTCAAAGAGAGTGAGATGCCAGCTCCTTTCATTCAGTCAGTAGCTTCAATCATTTCTGGACGTTTTTCAATGGCAAAAATCAATGAATATTGTAAATGCACAAACAGTAATTTCTCCGCATTGCAAGGTGCAATTCTGAAATTTTTTACTTTTTCCTGCTCCTCTTAGCATGATAAAGAAGATTCAAAGAGAGTGAGATGCCAGCTCCTTTCATTCAGTCAGTAGCTTCAATCATTTCTGGTATATGAATAACATGATGTTTTTCAATCGCAAAAATCAATGAATATTGTAAATGCACAAACAGTAATTTCTCCGCATTGCAAGGTGCAATTCTGAAATTTTTTGCTTTTTCCTGCTCCGCTTAGCATGATAAAGAAGATTCAAAGAGAGTGAGATGCCAGCTCCTTTCATTCAGTCAGTAGCTTCAATCATTTCTGGATGTTTTTCAATGGCAAAAATCAATGAATATTGGAAATGCACAAACAGTAATTTCTCCGCATTGCAAGGTGCAATTCTGAAATTTTTTGCTTTTTCCTGCTCCTCTTAGCATGATAAAGAAGATTCAAAGAGAGTGAGATGCCAGCTCCTTTCCTTCAGTCAGTAGCTTCAATCATTTCTGGTATATGAATAACATGATGTTTTTCAATGGCAAAAATCAATGAATTTTGTAAATGCACAAACAGTAATTTCTCCGCATTGCAAAGCGCAATTCTGAATTTTTTTGCTTTTTCCTGCTCCTCTTAGCATGATAAAGAAGATTCAAAGAGAGTGAGATGCCAGCTCCTTTCGTTCAGTCAGTAGCTTCAATCATTTCTGGACATTTTTCAATGGCAAAAATCAATGAATATTGTAAATGCACAAACAGTAATTTCTCCGCATGGCAAGGTGCAATTCTGAAATTTTTTGCTTTTTCCTGCTCCTCTTAGCATGATAAAGAAGATTCAAAGAGAGTGAAATGCCAGCTCCTTTCATTCAGTCAGTAGCTTCAATCATTTCTGGACGTTTTTCAATGGCAAAAATCAATGAATATTGTAAATGCACAAACAGTAATTTCTCCGCATTGCAAGGTGCAATTCTGAAATTTTTTGCTTTTTCCTGCTCCTCTTAGCATGATAAAGAAGATTCAAAGAGAGTGAGATGCCAGCTCCTTTCATTCAGTCAGTAGCTTCAATCATTTCTGGACGTTTTTCAATGGCAAAAATCAATGAATATTGTAAATGCACAAACAGTAATTTCTCCGCATTGCAAGGTGCAATTCTGAAATTTTTTGCTTTTTCCTGCTCCTCTTAGCATGATAAAGAAGATTCAAAGAGAGTGAGATGCCAGCTCCTTTCCTTCAGTCAGTAGCGTCAATCATTTCTGGCATATGAATAACATGATGTTTTTCAATGGCAAAAATCAATGAATTTTGTAAATGCACAAACAGTAATTTCTCCGCATTGCAAGGTGCAATTCTGAAATTTTTTGCTTTTTCCTGCTCCTCTTAGCATGATAAAGAAGATTCAAAGAGAGTGAGATGCCAGCTCCTTTCATTCAGTCAGTAGCTTCAATCATTTCTGGACATTTTTCAATGGCAAAAATCAATGAATATTGTAAATGCACAAACAGTAATTTCTCCGCATTGCAAGGTGCAATTCTGAAATTTTTTGCTTTTTCCTGCTCCTCTTAGCATGATAAAGAAGATTCAAAGAGAGTGAGATGACAGCTCCTTTCATTCAGTCAGTAGCTTCAATCATTTCTGGACGTTTTTCAATGGCAAAAATCAATGAATATTGTAAATGCACAAACAGTAATTTCTCCGCATTGCAAGGTGCAATTCTGAAATTTTTCCTTTTTCCTGCTCCTCTTAGCATGATAAAGAAGATTCAAAGAGAGTGAGGTGCCAGCTCCTTTCATTCAGTCAGGAGCTTCAAACATTTCTGGTATATGAATAACATGTTTTTCAATGGCAAAAATCAATGAATATTGTAAATGCACAAACAGTAATTTCTCCGCATTGCAAGGTGCAATTCTGAAATTTTTTGCTTTTTCCTGCTCCTCTTAGCATGATAAAGAAGATTCAAAGAGAGTGAGATGCCAGCTCCTTTCATTCAGTCAGTAGTTTCAAACATTTCTGGACGTTTTTCAATGGCAAAAATCAATGAATATTGTAAATGCACAAACAGTAATTTCTCCGCATTGCAAGGTGCAATTCTGAAATTTTTTGTTTTTTCCTGCTCCTCTTAGCATGATAAAGAAGATTCAAAGAGAGTGAGATGCCAGCTCCTTTCATTCAGTCAGTAGCTTCAATCATTTCTGGACGTTTTTCAATGGCAAAAATCAATGAATATTGTAAATGCACAAACAGTAATTTCTCCGCATTGCAAGGTGCAATTCTGAAATTTTTTGCTTTTTCCTGCTCCTCTTAGCATGATAAACAAGATTCAAAGAGAGTGAGATGTCAGCTCCTTTCATTCAGTCAGTAGCTTCAATCATTTCTGGATGTTTTTCAATGGCAAAAATCATTGAATATTGTAAATGCACAAACAGTAATTTCTCCGCATTGCAAGGTGCAATTCTGAAATTTTTTACTTTTTCCTGCTCCTCTTAGCATGATAAAGAAGATTCAAAGAGAGTGAGATGCCAGCTCCTTTCATTCACTCAGTAGCTTCAATCATTTCTGGTATATGAATAACATGATGTTTTTCAATCGCAAAAATCAATGAATATTGTAAATGCACAAACAGTAATTTCTCCGCATTGCAAGGTGCAATTCTGAAATTTTTTGCTTTTTCCTGCTCCTCTTAGCATGATAAAGAAGATTCAAAGAGAGTGAGATGCCAGCTCCTTTCATTCAGTCAGTAGCTTCAATCATTTCTGGATGTTTTTCAATGGCAAAAATCAATGAATATGGTAAATGCACAAACAGTAATTTCTCCGCATTGCAAGGTGCAATTCTGAAATTTTTTGCTTTTTCCTGCTCCTCTTAGCATGATAAAGAAGATTCAAAGAGAGTGAGATGCCAGCTCCTTTCCTTCAGTCAGTAGCTTCAATCATTTCTGGTATATGAATAACATGATGTTTTTCAATGGCAAAAATCAATGAATTTTGTAAAATGCACAAACATTAATTTCTCCGCATTGCAAGGCGCAATTCTGAAATTTTTTGCTTTTTCCTGCTCCTCTTAGCATGATAAAGAAGATTCAAAGAGAGTGAGATGCCAGCTCCTTTCATTCAGTCAGTAGCTTCAATCATTTCTGGACATTTTTCAATGGCAAAAATCAATGAATATTGTAAATGCACAAACAGTAATTTCTCCGCATTGCAAGGTGCAATTCTGAAATTTTTTGCTTTTTCCTGCTCCTCTTAGCATGATAAAGAAGATTCAAAGAGAGTGAGATGCCAGCTCCTTTCATTCAGTCAGTAGCTTCAATCATTTCTGGACGTTTTTCAATGGCAAAAATCAATGAATATTGTAAATGCACAAACAGTAATTTCTCCGCATTGCAAGGTGCAATTCTGAAATTTTTTGCTTTTTCCTGCTCCTCTTAGCATGATAAAGAATATTCAAAGAGAGTGAGATGCCAGCTCCTTTCATTCAGTCAGTACCTTCAATCATTTCTGGACGTTTTTCAATGGCAAAAATCAATGAATATTGTAAATGCACAAACAGTAATTTCTCCGCATTGCAAGGTGCAATTCTGAAATTTTTTGCTTTTTCCTGCTCCTCTTAGCATGATAAAGAAGATTCAAAGAGAGTGAGATGCCAGCTCCTTTCATTCAGTCAGTAGCTTCAATCATTTCTGGACGTTTTTCAATGGCAAAAATCAATGAATATTGTAAATGCACAAACTGTAATTTCTCCGCATTGCAAGGTGCAATTCTGAAATTTTTTGCTTTTTCCTGCTCCTCTTAGCATGATAAAGAAGATTCAAAGAGAGTGAGATGCCAGCTCCTTTCATTCAGTCAGTAGCTTCAATCATTTCTGGTATATGAATAACATGATGTTTTTCAATAGCAAAAATCAATGAATATTGTAAATGCACAAACAGTAATTTCTCCGCATTGCAAGGTGCAATTCTGAAATTTTTTGCTTTTTCCTGCTCCTCTTAGCATGATAAAGAAGATTCAAAGAGAGTGAGATGCCAGCTCCTTTCATTCAGTCAGTAGCTTCAATCATTTCTGGACGTTTTTCAATGGCAAAAATCAATGAATATTGTAAATGCACAAACAGTAATTTCTCCGCATTGCAAGGTGCAATTCTGAAATTTTTTGCTTTTTCCTGCTCCTCTTAGCATGATAAACAAGATTCAAAGAGAGTGAGATGCCAGCTCCTTTCATTCAGTCAGTAGCTTCAATCATTTCTGGACGTTTTTCAATGGCAAAAATCATTGAATATTGTAAATGCACAAACAGTAATTTCTCCGCATTGCAAGGTGCAATTCTGAAATTTTTTACTTTTTCCTGCTCCTCTTAGCATGATAAAGAAGATTCAAAGAGAGTGAGATGCCAGCTCCTTTCATTCAGTCTGTAGCTTCAATCATTTCTGGTATATTAATAACATGATGTTTTTCAATCGCAAAAATCAATGAATATTGTAAATGCACAAACAGTAATTTCTCCGCATTGCAAGGTGCAATTCTGAAATTTTTTGCTTTTTCCTGCTCCTCTTAGCATGATAAAGAAGATTCAAAGAGAGTGAGATGCCAGCTCCTTTCATTCAGTCAGTAGCTTCAATCATTTCTGGACGTTTTTCAATGGCAAAAATCAATGAATATTGTAAATGCACAAACAGTAATTTCTCCGCATTGCAAGGTGCAATTCTGAAATTTTTTGCTTTTTCCTGCTCCTCTTAGCATGATAAAGAAGATTCAAAGAGAGTGAGATGCCAGCTCCTTTCATTCAGTCAGTAGCTTCAATCATTTCTGGTATATGAATAACATGATGTTTTTCAATGGCAAAAATCAATGAATATTGTAAATGCACAAACAGTAATTTCTCCGCATTGCAAGGTGCAATTCTGAAATTTTTTGCTTTTTCCCGCTCCTCTTAGCATGATAAAGAAGATTCAAAGAGAGTGAGGTGCCAGCTCCTTTCATTCAGTCAGTAACTTCAAACATTTCTGGTATATGAATAACATGTTTTTCAATGGCAAAAATCAATGAATATTGTAAATGCACAAACAGTAATTTCTCCGCATTGCAAGGTGCAATTCTGAAATTTTTTGCTTTTTCCTGCTCCTCTTAGCATGATAAAGAAGATTCAAAGAGAGTGAGATGCCAGCTCCTTTCATTCAGTCAGTAGCTTCAATCATTTCTGGACGTTTTTCAATGGCAAAAATCAATGAATATTGTAAATGCACAAACAGTAATTTCTCCGCATTGCAAGGTGCAATTCTGAAATTTTTTGCTTTTTCCTGCTCCTCTTAGCATGATAAAGAAGATTCAAAGAGAGTGAGATGCCAGCTCCTTTCATTCAGTCAGTAGCTTCAATCATTTCTGGACGTTTTTCAATGGCAAAAATCAATGAATATTGTAAATGCACAAACAGTAATTTCTCCGCATTGCAAGGTGCAATTCTGAAATTTTTTGCTTTTTCCTGCTCCTCTTAGCATGATAAAGAAGATTCAAAGAGAGTGAGATGCCAGCTCCTTTGATTCAGTCAGTAGCTTCAAACATTTCTGGTATATGAATAACATGATGTTTTTCAATGGCAAAAATCAATGAATATTGTAAATGCACAAACAGTAATTTCTCCGCATTGCAAGGTGCAAGTCTGAAATTTTTTGCTTTTTCCTGCTCCTCTTAGCATGATAAAGAAGATTCAAAGAGAGTGAGATGCCAGCTACTTTCATTCAGTCAGTAGCTTCAATCATTTCTGGACGTTTTTCAATGGTAAAAATCAATGAATATTGTAAATGCACAAACAGTAATTTCTCCACATTGCAAGGTGCAATTCTGAAATTTTTTGCTTTTTCCTGCTCCTCTTAGCATGATAAAGAAGATTCAAAGAGAGTGAGATGCCAGCTCCTTTCATTCAGTCAGTAGCTTCAAACATTTCTGGTATATGAATAACATGATGTTTTTCAATGGCAAAAATCAATGAATATTGTAAATGCACAAACAGTAATTTCTCCGCATTGCAAGGTGCAAGTCTGAAATTTTTTGCTTTTTCCTGCTCCTCTTAGCATGATAAAGAAGATTCAAAGAGAGTGAGATGCCAGCTACTTTCATTCAGTCAGTAGCTTCAATCATTTCTGGACGTTTTTCAATGGTAAAAATCAATGAATATTGTAAATGCACAAACAGTAATTTCTCCACATTGCAAGGTGCAATTCTGAAATTTTTTGCTTTTTCCTGCTCCTCTTAGCATGATAAAGAAGATTCAAAGAGAGTGAGATGCCAGCTCCTTTCATTCAGTCAGTAGCTTCAATCATTTCTGGACGTTTTTCAATGGCAAAAATCAATGAATATTGTAAATGCACAAACAGTAATTTCTCCGCATTGCAAGGTGCAATTCTGAAATTTTTTGCTTTTTCCTGCTCCTCTTAGCATGATAAAGAAGATTCAAAGAGAGTGAGATGTCAGCTCCTTTCATTCAGTCAGTAGCTTCAAACATTTCTGGTATATGAATAACATGATGTTTTTCAATGGCAAAAATCAATGAATATTGTAAATGCACAAACAGTAATTTCTCCGCATTGCAAGGTGCAATTCTGAAATTTTTTGCTTTTTCCTGCTCCTCTTAGCATGATAAAGAAGATTCAAAGAGAGTGAGATGCCAGCTCCTTTCATTCAGTCAGTAGCTTCAATCATTTCTGGACGTTTTTCAATGGCAAAAATCAATGAATATTGTAAATGCACAAACAGTAATTTCTCCGCATTGCAAGGTGCAATTCTGAAATTTTTTGCTTTTTCCTGCTCCTCTTAGCATGATAAAGAGGATTCAAAGAGAGTGAGATGCCAGCTCCTTTCATTCAGTCAGTAGCTTCAATCATTTCTGGACGTTTTTCAATGGCAAAAATCAATGAATATTGTAAATGCACAAACAGTAATTTCTCCGCATTGCAAGGTGCAATTCTGAAATTTTTTGCTTTTTCCTGCTCCTCTTAGCATGATAAAGAAGATTCAAAGAGAGTGAGATGCCAGCTCCTTTCATTCAGTCAGTAGCTTCAAACATTTCTGGTATATGAATAACATGATGTTTTTCAATGGCAAAAATCAATGAATATTGTAAATGCACAAACAGTAATTTCTCCGCATTGCAAGGTGCAAGTCTGAAATTTTTTGCTTTTTCCTGCTCCTCTTAGCATGATAAAGAAGATTCAAAGAGAGTGAGATGCCAGCTACTTTCATTCAGTCAGTAGCTTCAATCATTTCTGGACGTTTTTCAATGGTAAAAATCAATGAATATTGTAAATGCACAAACAGTAATTTCTCCACATTGCAATGTGCAATTCTAAAATTTTTTGCTTTTTCCTGCTCCTCTTAGCATGATAAAGAAGATTCAAAGAGAGTGAGATGCCTGCTCCTTTCATTCAGTCAGTAGCTTCAAACATTTCTGGTATATGAATAACATGATGTTTTTCAATGGCAAAAATCAATGAATATTGTAAATGCACAAACAGTAATTTCTCCGCATTGCAAGGTGCAATTCTGAAATTTTTTGCTTTTTCCTGCTCCTCTTAGCATGATAAAGAAGATTCAAAGAGAGTGAGATGCCAACTCCTTTCATTCAGTCAGTAGCTTCAAACATTTCTGGTATATGAATAACATGATGTTTTTCAATGGCAAAAATCAATGAATATTGTAAATGCACAAACAGTAATTTCTCCGCATTGCAAGGTGCAATTCTGAAATTTTTTGCTTTTTCCTGCTCCTCTTAGCATGATAAAGAAGATTCAAAGAGAGTGAGATGCCAGCTCCTTTCATTCAGTCAGTAGCTTCAATCATTTCTGGACGTTTTTCAATGGCAAAAATCAATGAATATTGTAAATGCACAAACAGTAATTTCTCCGCATTGCAAGGTGCAATTCTGAAATTTTTTGCTTTTTCCTGCTCCTCTTAGCATGATAAAGAAGATTCAAAGAGAGTGAGATGCCAGCTCCTTTCATTCAGTCAGTACCTTCAATCATTTCTGGACGTTTTTCAATGGCAAAAATCAATGAATATTGTAAATGCACAAACATTAATTTCTCCGCATTGCAAGGTGCAATTCTGAAATTTTTTGCTTTTTCCCGCTCCTCTTAGCATGATAAAGAAGATTCAAAGAGAGTGAGGTGCCAGCTCCTTTCATTCAGTCAGTAGCTTCAAACATTTCTGGTATATGAATAACATGTTTTTCAATGGCAAAAATCAATGAATATTGTAAATGCACAAACAGTAATTTCTCCGCATTGCAAGGTGCAATTCTGAAATTTTTTGCTTTTTCCTGCTCCTCTTAGCATGATAAAGAAGATTCAAAGAGAGTGAGATGCCAGCTCCTTTCATTCAATCAGTAGCTTCAATCATTTCTGGACGTTTTTCAATGGCAAAAATCAATGAATATTGTATATGCACAAACAGTAATTTCTCCGCATTGCAAGGTGCAATTCTGAAATTTTTTGCTTTTTCCTGCTCCTCTTAGCATGATAAAGAAGATTCAAAGAGAGTGAGATGCCAGCTCCTTTCATTCAGTCAGTAGCTTCAATCATTTCTGGACGTTTTTCAATGGCAAAAATCAATGAATATTGTAAATGCACAAACAGTAATTTCTCCGCATTGCAAGGTGCAATTCTGAATTTTTTTGCTTTTTCCTGCTCCTCTTAGCATGATAAAGAAGATTCAAAGAGAGTGAGATGCCAGCTCCTTTGATTCAGTCAGTAGCTTCAAACATTTCTGGTATATGAATAACATGATGTTTTTCAATGGCAAAAATCAATGAATATTGTAAATGCATAAACAGTAATTTCTCCGCATTGCAAGGTGCAAGTCTGAAATTTTTTGCTTTTTCCTGCTCCTCTTAGCATGATAAAGAAGATTCAAAGAGAGTGAGATGCCAGCTACTTTCATTCAGTCAGTAGCTTCAATCATTTCTGGACGTTTTTCAATGGTAAAAATCAATGAATATTGTAAATGCACAAACAGTAATTTCTCCACATTGCAAGGTGCAATTCTGAATTTTTTTGCTTTTTCCTGCTCCTCTTAGCATGATAAAGAAGATTCAAAGAGAGTGAGATGCCAGCTCCTTTCATTCAGTCAGTAGCTTCAAACATTTCTGGTATATGAATAACATGATGTTTTTCAATGGCAAAAATCAATGAATATTGTAAATGCACAAACAGTAATTTCTCCGCATTGCAAGGTGCAAGTCTGAAATTTTTTGCTTTTTCCTGCTCCTCTTAGCATGATAAAGAAGATTCAAAGAGAGTGAGATGCCAGCTACTTTCATTCAGTCAGTAGCTTCAATCATTTCTGGACGTTTTTCAATGGTAAAAATCAATGAATATTGTAAATGCACAAACAGTAATTTCTCCACATTGCAAGGTGCAATTCTGAAATTTTTTGCTTTTTCCTGCTCCTCTTAGCATGATAAAGAATATTCAAAGAGAGTGAGATGCCAGCTCCTTTCATTCAGTCAGTAGCTTCAAACATTTCTGGTATATGAATAACATGATGTTTTTCAATGGCAAAAATCAATGAATATTGTAAATGCACAAACAGTAATTTCTCCACATTGCAAGGTGCAATTCTGAAATTTTTTGCTTTTTCCTGCTCCTCTTAGCATGATAAAGAAGATTCAAAGAGAGTGAGATGCCAGCTCCTTTCATTCAGTCAGTAGCTTCAAACATTTCTGGTATATGAATAACATGATGTTTTTCAATGGCAAAAATCAATGAATATTGTAAATGCACAAACAGTAATTTCTCCGCATTGCAAGGTGCAATTCTGAAATTTTTTGCTTTTTCCTGCTCCTCTTAGCATGATAAAGAAGATTCAAAGAGAGTGAGATGCCAGCTCCTTTCATTCAGTTAGTAGCTTCAATCATTTCTGGACGTTTTTCAATGGCAAAAATCAATGAATATTGTAAATGCACAAACAGTAATTTCTCCGCATTGCAAGGTGCAATTCTGAAATTTTTTGCTTTTTCCTGCTCCTCTTAGCATGATAAAGAAGATTCAAAGAGAGTGAGATGTCAGCTCCTTTCATTCAGTCAGTAGCTTCAAACATTTCTGGTATATGAATAACATGATGTTTTTCAATGGCAAAAATCAATGAATATTGTAAATGCACAAACAGTAATTTCTCCACATTGCAAGGTGCAATTCTGAAATTTTTTGCTTTTTCCTGCTCCTCTTAGCATGATAAAGAAGATTCAAAGAGAGTGAGATGCCAGCTCCTTTCATTCAGTCAGTAGCTTCAAACATTTCTGGTATATGAATAACATGATGTTTTTCAATGGCAAAAATCAATGAATATTGTAAATGCACAAACAGTAATTTCTCCGCATTGCAAGGTGCAATTCTGAAATTTTTTGCTTTTTCCTGCTCCTCTTAGCATGATAAAGAAGATTCAAAGAGAGTGAGATGCCAGCTCCTTTCATTCAGTCAGTAGCTTCAATCATTTCTGGACGTTTTTCAATGGCAAAAATCAATGAATATTGTAAATGCACAAACAGTAATTTCTCCGCATTGCAAGGTGCAATTCTGAAATTTTTTGCTTTTTCCTGCTCCTCTTAGCATGATAAAGAAGATTCAAAGAGAGTGAGATGTCAGCTCCTTTCATTCAGTCAGTAGCTTCAAACATTTCTGGTATATGAATAACATGATGTTTTTCAATGGCAAAAATCAATGAATATTGTAAATGCACAAACAGTAATTTCTCCGCATTGCAAGGTGCAATTCTGAAATTTTTTGCTTTTTCCTGCTCCTCTTAGCATGATAAAGAAGATTCAAAGAGAGTGAGATGCCAGCTCCTTTCATTCAGTCAGTAGCTTCAATCATTTCTGGACGTTTTTCAATGGCAAAAATCAATGAATATTGTAAATGCACAAACAGTAATTTCTCCGCATTGCAAGGTGCAATTCTGAAATTTTTTGCTTTTTCCCGCTCCTCTTAGCATGATAAAGAAGATTCAAAGAGAGTGAGGTGCCAGCTCCTTTCATTCAGTCAGTAGCTTCAAACATTTCTGGTATATGAATAACATGTTTTTCAATGGCAAAAATCAATGAATATTGTAAATGCACAAACAGTAATTTCTCCGCATTGCAAGGTGCAATTCTGAAATTTTTTGCTTTTTCCTGCTCCTCTTAGCATGATAAAGAAGATTCAAAGAGAGTGAGATGCCAGCTCCTTTCATTCAGTCAGTAGCTTCAATCATTTCTGGACGTTTTTCAATGGCAAAAATCAATGAATATTGTAAATGCACAAACAGTAATTTCTCCGCATTGCAAGGTGCAATTCTGAAATTTTTTGCTTTTTCCTGCTCCTCTTAGCATGATAAAGAAGATTCAAAGAGAGTGAGATGCCAGCTCCTTTCATTCAGTCAGTAGCTTCAATCATTTCTGGACGTTTTTCAATGGCAAAAATCAATGAATATTGTAAATGCACAAACAGTAATTTCTCCGCATTGCAAGGTGCAATTCTGAAATTTTTTGCTTTTTCCTGCTCCTCTTAGCATGATAAAGAAGATTCAAAGAGAGTGAGATGCCAGCTCCTTTGATTCAGTCAGTAGCTTCAAACATTTCTGGTATATGAATAACATGATGTTTTTCAATGGCAAAAATCAATGAATATTGTAAATGCACAAACAGTAATTTCTCCGCATTGCAAGGTGCAAGTCTGAAATTTTTTGCTTTTTCCTGCTCCTCTTAGCATGATAAAGAAGATTCAAAGAGAGTGAGATGCCAGCTACTTTCATTCAGTCAGTAGCTTCAATCATTTCTGGACGTTTTTCAATGGTAAAAATCAATGAATATTGTAAATGCACAAACAGTAATTTCTCCACATTGCAAGGTGCAATTCTGAAATTTTTTGCTTTTTCCTGCTCCTCTTAGCATGATAAAGAAGATTCAAAGAGAGTGAGATGCCAGCTCCTTTCATTCAGTCAGTAGCTTCAAACATTTCTGGTATATGAATAACATGATGTTTTTCAATGGCAAAAATCAATGAATATTGTAAATGCACAAACAGTAATTTCTCCGCATTGCAAGGTGCAAGTCTGAAATTTTTTGCTTTTTCCTGCTCCTCTTAGCATGATAAAGAAGATTCAAAGAGAGTGAGATGCCAGCTACTTTCATTCAGTCAGTAGCTTCAATCATTTCTGGACGTTTTTCAATGGTAAAAATCAATGAATATTGTAAATGCACAAACAGTAATTTCTCCACATTGCAAGGTGCAATTCTGAAATTTTTTGCTTTTTCCTGCTCCTCTTAGCATGATAAAGAAGATTCAAAGAGAGTGAGATGCCAGCTCCTTTCATTCAGTCAGTAGCTTCAAACATTTCTGGTATATGAATAACATGATGTTTTTCAATGGCAAAAATCAATGAATATTGTAAATGCACTAACAGTAATTTCTCCGCATTGCAAGGTGCAATTCTGAAATTTTTTGCTTTTTCCTGCTCCTCTTAGCATGATAAAGAAGATTCAAAGAGAGTGAGATGCCAGCTCCTTTCATTCAGTCAGTAGCTTCAATCATTTCTGGACGTTTTTCAATGGCAAAAATCAATGAATATTGTAAATGCACAAACAGTAATTTCTCCGCATTGCAAGGTGCAATTCTGAAATTTTTTGCTTTTTCCTGCTCCTCTTAGCATGATAAAGAAGATTCAAAGAGAGTGAGATGTCAGCTCCTTTCATTCAGTCAGTAGCTTCAAACATTTCTGGTATATGAATAACATGATGTTTTTCAATGGCAAAAATCAATGAATATTGTAAATGCACAAACAGTAATTTCTCCGCATTGCAAGGTGCAATTCTGAAATTTTTTGCTTTTTCCTGCTCCTCTTAGCATGATAAAGAAGATTCAAAGAGAGTGAGATGCCAGCTCCTTTCATTCAGTCAGTAGCTTCAATCATTTCTGGACGTTTTTCAATGGCAAAAATCAATGAATATTGTAAATGCACAAACAGTAATTTCTCCGCATTGCAAGGTGCAATTCTGAAATTTTTTGCTTTTTCCTGCTCCTCTTAGCATGATAAAGAGGATTCAAAGAGAGTGAGATGCCAGCTCCTTTCATTCAGTCAGTAGCTTCAATCATTTCTGGACGTTTTTCAATGGCAAAAATCAATGAATATTGTAAATGCACAAACAGTAATTTCTCCGCATTGCAAGGTGCAATTCTGAAATTTTTTGCTTTTTCCTGCTCCTCTTAGCATGATAAAGAAGATTCAAAGAGAGTGAGATGCCAGCTCCTTTTATTCAGTCAGTAGCTTCAAACATTTCTGGTATATGAATAACATGATGTTTTTCAATGGCAAAAATCAATGAATATTGTAAATGCACAAACAGTAATTTCTCCGCATTGCAAGGTGCAAGTCTGAAATTTTTTGCTTTTTCCTGCTCCTCTTAGCATGATAAAGAAGATTCAAAGAGAGTGAGATGCCAGCTACTTTCATTCAGTCAGTAGCTTCAATCATTTCTGGACGTTTTTCAATGGTAAAAATCAATGAATATTGTAAATGCACAAACAGTAATTTCTCCACATTGCAATGTGCAATTCTAAAATTTTTTGCTTTTTCCTGCTCCTCTTAGCATGATAAAGAAGATTCAAAGAGAGTGAGATGCCTGCTCCTTTCATTCAGTCAGTAGCTTCAAACATTTCTGGTATATGAATAACATGATGTTTTTCAATGGCAAAAATCAATGAATATTGTAAATGCACAAACAGTAATTTCTCCGCATTGCAAGGTGCAATTCTGAAATTTTTTGCTTTTTCCTGCTCCTCTTAGCATGATAAAGAAGATTCAAAGAGAGTGAGATGCCAACTCCTTTCATTCAGTCAGTAGCTTCAAACATTTCTGGTATATGAATAACATGATGTTTTTCAATGGCAAAAATCAATGAATATTGTAAATGCACAAACAGTAATTTCTCCGCATTGCAAGGTGCAATTCTGAAATTTTTTGCTTTTTCCTGCTCCTCTTAGCATGATAAAGAAGATTCAAAGAGAGTGAGATGCCAGCTCCTTTCATTCAGTCAGTAGCTTCAATCATTTCTGGACGTTTTTCAATGGCAAAAATCAATGAATATTGTAAATGCACAAACAGTAATTTCTCCGCATTGCAAGGTGCAATTCTGAAATTTTTTGCTTTTTCCTGCTCCTCTTAGCATGATAAAGAGGATTCAAAGAGAGTGAGATGCCAGCTCCTTTCATTCAGTCAGTAGCTTCAATCATTTCTGGACGTTTTTCAATGGCAAAAATCAATGAATATTGTAAATGCACAAACAGTAATTTCTCCGCATTGCAAGGTGCAATTCTGAAATTTTTTGCTTTTTCCTGCTCCTCTTAGCATGATAAAGAAGATTCAAAGAGAGTGAGATGCCAGCTCCTTTCATTCAGTCAGTAGCTTCAAACATTTCTGGTATATGAATAACATGATGTTTTTCAATGGCAAAAATCAATGAATATTGTAAATGCACAAACAGTAATTTCTCCGCATTGCAAGGTGCAAGTCTGAAATTTTTTGCTTTTTCCTGCTCCTCTTAGCATGATAAAGAAGATTCAAAGAGAGTGAGATGCCAGCTACTTTCATTCAGTCAGTAGCTTCAATCATTTCTGGACGTTTTTCAATGGCAAAAATCAATGAATATTGTAAATGCACAAACAGTAATTTCTCCGCATTGCAAGGTGCAATTCTGAAATTTTTTGCTTTTTCCCGCTCCTCTTAGCATGATAAAGAAGATTCAAAGAGAGTGAGGTGCCAGCTCCTTTCATTCAGTCAGTAGCTTCAAACATTTCTGGTATATGAATAACATGATGTTTTTCAATGGCAAAAATCAATGAATATTGTAAATGCACAAACAGTAATTTCTCCGCATTGCAAGGTGCAATTCTGAAATTTTTTGCTTTTTCCTGCTCCTCTTAGCATGATAAAGAAGATTCAAAGAGAGTGAGATGCCAGCTCCTTTCATTCAATCAGTAGCTTCAATCATTTCTGGACGTTTTTCAATGGCAAAAATCAATGAATATTGTATATGCACAAACAGTAATTTCTCCGCATTGCAAGGTGCAATTCTGAAATTTTTTGCTTTTTCCTGCTCCTCTTAGCATGATAAAGAAGATTCAAAGAGAGTGAGATGCCAGCTCCTTTCATTCAGTCAGTAGCTTCAATCATTTCTGGACGTTTTTCAATGGCAAAAATCAATGAATATTGTAAATGCACAAACAGTAATTTCTCCGCATTGCAAGGTGCAATTCTGAATTTTTTTGCTTTTTCCTGCTCCTCTTAGCATGATAAAGAAGATTCAAAGAGAGTGAGATGCCAGCTCCTTTGATTCAGTCAGTAGCTTCAAACATTTCTGGTATATGAATAACATGATGTTTTTCAATGGCAAAAATCAATGAATATTGTAAATGCACAAACAGTAATTTCTCCGCATTGCAAGGTGCAAGTCTGAAATTTTTTGCTTTTTCCTGCTCCTCTTAGCATGATAAAGAAGATTCAAAGAGAGTGAGATGCCAGCTACTTTCATTCAGTCAGTAGCTTCAATCATTTCTGGACGTTTTTCAATGGTAAAAATCAATGAATATTGTAAATGCACAAACAGTAATTTCTCCACATTGCAAGGTGCAATTCTGAATTTTTTTGCTTTTTCCTGCTCCTCTTAGCATGATAAAGAAGATTCAAAGAGAGTGAGATGCCAGCTCCTTTCATTCAGTCAGTAGCTTCAAACATTTCTGGTATATGAATAACATGATGTTTTTCAATGGCAAAAATCAATGAATATTGTAAATGCACAAACAGTAATTTCTCCGCATTGCAAGGTGCAAGTCTGAAATTTTTTGCTTTTTCCTGCTCCTCTTAGCATGATAAAGAAGATTCAAAGAGAGTGAGATGCCAGCTACTTTCATTCAGTCAGTAGCTTCAATCATTTCTGGACGTTTTTCAATGGTAAAAATCAATGAATATTGTAAATGCACAAACAGTAATTTCTCCACATTGCAAGGTGCAATTCTGAAATTTTTTGCTTTTTCCTGCTCCTCTTAGCATGATAAAGAAGATTCAAAGAGAGTGAGATGCCAGCTCCTTTCATTCAGTCAGTAGCTTCAAACATTTCTGGTATATGAATAACATGATGTTTTTCAATGGCAAAAATCAATGAATATTGTAAATGCACAAACAGTAATTTCTCCACATTGCAAGGTGCAATTCTGAAATTTTTTGCTTTTTCCTGCTCCTCTTAGCATGATAAAGAAGATTCAAAGAGAGTGAGATGCCAGCTCCTTTCATTCAGTCAGTAGCTTCAAACATTTCTGGTATATGAATAACATGATGTTTTTCAATGGCAAAAATCAATGAATATTGTAAATGCACAAACAGTAATTTCTCCGCATTGCAAGGTGCAATTCTGAAATTTTTTGCTTTTTCCTGCTCCTCTTAGCATGATAAAGAAGATTCAAAGAGAGTGAGATGCCAGCTCCTTTCATTCAGTTAGTAGCTTCAATCATTTCTGGACGTTTTTCAATGGCAAAAATCAATGAATATTGTAAATGCACAAACAGTAATTTCTCCGCATTGCAAGGTGCAATTCTGAAATTTTTTGCTTTTTCCTGCTCCTCTTAGCATGATAAAGAAGATTCAAAGAGAGTGAGATGTCAGCTCCTTTCATTCAGTCAGTAGCTTCAAACATTTCTGGTATATGAATAACATGATGTTTTTCAATGGCAAAAATCAATGAATATTGTAAATGCACAAACAGTAATTTCTCCACATTGCAAGGTGCAATTCTGAAATTTTTTGCTTTTTCCTGCTCCTCTTAGCATGATAAAGAAGATTCAAAGAGAGTGAGATGCCAGCTCCTTTCATTCAGTCAGTAGCTTCAAACATTTCTGGTATATGAATAACATGATGTTTTTCAATGGCAAAAATCAATGAATATTGTAAATGCACAAACAGTAATTTCTCCGCATTGCAAGGTGCAATTCTGAAATTTTTTGCTTTTTCCTGCTCCTCTTAGCATGATAAAGAAGATTCAAAGAGAGTGAGATGCCAGCTCCTTTCATTCAGTCAGTAGCTTCAATCATTTCTGGACGTTTTTCAATGGCAAAAATCAATGAATATTGTAAATGCACAAACAGTAATTTCTCCGCATTGCAAGGTGCAATTCTGAAATTTTTTGCTTTTTCCTGCTCCTCTTAGCATGATAAAGAAGATTCAAAGAGAGTGAGATGTCAGCTCCTTTCATTCAGTCAGTAGCTTCAAACATTTCTGGTATATGAATAACATGATGTTTTTCAATGGCAAAAATCAATGAATATTGTAAATGCACAAACAGTAATTTCTCCGCATTGCAAGGTGCAATTCTGAAATTTTTTGCTTTTTCCTGCTCCTCTTAGCATGATAAAGAAGATTCAAAGAGAGTGAGATGCCAGCTCCTTTCATTCAGTCAGTAGCTTCAATCATTTCTGGACGTTTTTCAATGGCAAAAATCAATGAATATTGTAAATGCACAAACAGTAATTTCTCCGCATTGCAAGGTGCAATTCTGAAATTTTTTGCTTTTTCCTGCTCCTCTTAGCATGATAAAGAGGATTCAAAGAGAGTGAGATGCCAGCTCCTTTCATTCAGTCAGTAGCTTCAATCATTTCTGGACGTTTTTCAATGGCAAAAATCAATGAATATTGTAAATGCACAAACAGTAATTTCTCCGCATTGCAAGGTGCAATTCTGAAATTTTTTGCTTTTTCCTGCTCCTCTTAGCATGATAAAGAAGATTCAAAGAGAGTGAGATGCCAGCTCCTTTCATTCAGTCAGTAGCTTCAAACATTTCTGGTTTATGAATAACATGATGTTTTTCAATGGCAAAAATCAATGAATATTGTAAATGCACAAACAGTAATTTCTCCGCATTGCAAGGTGCAAGTCTGAAATTTTTTGCTTTTTCCTGCTCCTCTTAGCATGATAAAGAAGATTCAAAGAGAGTGAGATGCCAGCTACTTTCATTCAGTCAGTAGCTTCAATCATTTCTGGACGTTTTTCAATGGTAAAAATCAATGAATATTGTAAATGCACAAACAGTAATTTCTCCACATTGCAATGTGCAATTCTAAAATTTTTTGCTTTTTCCTGCTCCTCTTAGCATGATAAAGAAGATTCAAAGAGAGTGAGATGCCTGCTCCTTTCATTCAGTCAGTAGCTTCAAACATTTCTGGTATATGAATAACATGATGTTTTTCAATGGCAAAAATCAATGAATATTGTAAATGCACAAACAGTAATTTCTCCGCATTGCAAGGTGCAATTCTGAAATTTTTTGCTTTTTCCTGCTCCTCTTAGCATGATAAAGAAGATTCAAAGAGAGTGAGATGCCAACTCCTTTCATTCAGTCAGTAGCTTCAAACATTTCTGGTATATGAATAACATGATGTTTTTCAATGGCAAAAATCAATGAATATTGTAAATGCACAAACAGTAATTTCTCCGCATTGCAAGGTGCAATTCTGAAATTTTTTGCTTTTTCCTGCTCCTCTTAGCATGATAAAGAAGATTCAAAGAGAGTGAGATGCCAGCTCCTTTCATTCAGTCAGTAGCTTCAATCATTTCTGGACGTTTTTCAATGGCAAAAATCAATGAATATTGTAAATGCACAAACAGTAATTTCTCCGCATTGCAAGGTGCAATTCTGAAATTTTTTGCTTTTTCCTGCTCCTCTTAGCATGATAAAGAAGATTCAAAGAGAGTGAGATGCCAGCTCCTTTCATTCAGTCAGTACCTTCAATCATTTCTGGACGTTTTTCAATGGCAAAAATCAATGAATATTGTAAATGCACAAACAGTAATTTCTCCGCATTGCAAGGTGCAATTCTGAAATTTTTTGCTTTTTCCCGCTCCTCTTAGCATGATAAAGAAGATTCAAAGAGAGTGAGGTGCCAGCTCCTTTCATTCAGTCAGTAGCTTCAAACATTTCTGGTATATGAATAACATGTTTTTCAATGGCAAAAATCAATGAATATTGTAAATGCACAAACAGTAATTTCTCCGCATTGCAAGGTGCAATTCTGAAATTTTTTGCTTTTTCCTGCTCCTCTTAGCATGTTAAAGAAGATTCAAAGAGAGTGAGATGCCAGCTCCTTTCATTCAATCAGTAGCTTCAATCATTTCTGGACGTTTTTCAATGGCAAAAATCAATGAATATTGTATATGCACAAACAGTAATTTCTCCGCATTGCAAGGTGCAATTCTGAAATTTTTTGCTTTTTCCTGCTCCTCTTAGCATGATAAAGAAGATTCAAAGAGAGTGAGATGCCAGCTCCTTTCATTCAGTCAGTAGCTTCAATCATTTCTGGACGTTTTTCAATGGCAAAAATCAATGAATATTGTAAATGCACAAACAGTAATTTCTCCGCATTGCAAGGTGCAATTCTGAATTTTTTTGCTTTTTCCTGCTCCTCTTAGCATGATAAAGAAGATTCAAAGAGAGTGAGATGCCAGCTCCTTTGATTCAGTCAGTAGCTTCAAACATTTCTGGTATATGAATAACATGATGTTTTTCAATGGCAAAAATCAATGAATATTGTAAATGCACAAACAGTAATTTCTCCGCATTGCAAGGTGCAAGTCTGAAATTTTTTGCTTTTTCCTGCTCCTCTTAGCATGATAAAGAAGATTCAAAGAGAGTGAGATGCCAGCTACTTTCATTCAGTCAGTAGCTTCAATCATTTCTGGACGTTTTTCAATGGTAAAAATCAATGAATATTGTAAATGCACAAACAGTAATTTCTCCACATTGCAAGGTGCAATTCTGAATTTTTTTGCTTTTTCCTGCTCCTCTTAGCATGATAAAGAAGATTCAAAGAGAGTGAGATGCCAGCTCCTTTCATTCAGTCAGTAGCTTCAAACATTTCTGGTATATGAATAACATGATGTTTTTCAATGGCAAAAATCAATGAATATTGTAAATGCACAAACAGTAATTTCTCCGCATTGCAAGGTGCAAGTCTGAAATTTTTTGCTTTTTCCTGCTCCTCTTAGCATGATAAAGAAGATTCAAAGAGAGTGAGATGCCAGCTACTTTCATTCAGTCAGTAGCTTCAATCATTTCTGGACGTTTTTCAATGGTAAAAATCAATGAATATTGTAAATGCACAAACAGTAATTTCTCCACATTGCAAGGTGCAATTCTGAAATTTTTTGCTTTTTCCTGCTCCTCTTAGCATGATAAAGAAGATTCAAAGAGAGTGAGATGCCAGCTCCTTTCATTCAGTCAGTAGCTTCAAACATTTCTGGTATATGAATAACATGATGTTTTTCAATGGCAAAAATCAATGAATATTGTAAATGCACAAACAGTAATTTCTCCACATTGCAAGGTGCAATTCTGAAATTTTTTGCTTTTTCCTGCTCCTCTTAGCTTGATAAAGAAGATTCAAAGAGAGTGAGATGCCAGCTCCTTTCATTCAGTCAGTAGCTTCAAACATTTCTGGTATATGAATAACATGATGTTTTTCAATGGCAAAAATCAATGAATATTGTAAATGCACAAACAGTAATTTCTCCGCATTGCAAGGTGCAATTCTGAAATTTTTTGCTTTTTCCTGCTCCTCTTAGCATGATAAAGAAGATTCAAAGAGAGTGAGATGCCAGCTCCTTTCATTCAGTTAGTAGCTTCAATCATTTCTGGACGTTTTTCAATGGCAAAAATCAATGAATATTGTAAATGCACAAACAGTAATTTCTCCGCATTGCAAGGTGCAATTCTGAAATTTTTTGCTTTTTCCTGCTCCTCTTAGCATGATAAAGAAGATTCAAAGAGAGTGAGATGTCAGCTCCTTTCATTCAGTCAGTAGCTTCAAACATTTCTGGTATATGAATAACATGATGTTTTTCAATGGCAAAAATCAATGAATATTGTAAATGCACAAACAGTAATTTCTCCACATTGCAAGGTGCAATTCTGAAATTTTTTGCTTTTTCCTGCTCCTCTTAGCATGATAAAGAAGATTCAAAGAGAGTGAGATGCCAGCTCCTTTCATTCAGTCAGTAGCTTCAAACATTTCTGGTATATGAATAACATGATGTTTTTCAATGGCAAAAATCAATGAATATTGTAAATGCACAAACAGTAATTTCTCCGCATTGCAAGGTGCAATTCTGAAATTTTTTGCTTTTTCCTGCTCCTCTTAGCATGATAAAGAAGATTCAAAGAGAGTGAGATGCCAGCTCCTTTCATTCAGTCAGTAGCTTCAATCATTTCTGGACGTTTTTCAATGGCAAAAATCAATGAATATTGTAAATGCACAAACAGTAATTTCTCCGCATTGCAAGGTGCAATTCTGAAATTTTTTGCTTTTTCCTGCTCCTCTTAGCATGATAAAGAAGATTCAAAGAGAGTGAGATGCCAGCTCCTTTCATTCAGTCAGTAGCTTCAATCATTTCTGGACGTTTTTCAATGGCAAAAATCAATGAATATTGTAAATGCACAAACAGTAATTTCTCCGCATTGCAAGGTGCAATTCTGAAATTTTTTGCTTTTTCCTGCTCCTCTTAGCATGATAAAGAAGATTCAAAGAGAGTGAGATGTCAGCTCCTTTCATTCAGTCAGTAGCTTCAAACATTTCTGGTATATGAATAACATGATGTTTTTCAATGGCAAAAATCAATGAATATTGTAAATGCACAAACAGTAATTTCTCCACATTGCAAGGTGCAATTCTGAAATTTTTTGCTTTTTCCTGCTCCTCTTAGCATGATAAAGAAGATTCAAAGAGAGTGAGATGCCAGCTCCTTTCATTCAGTCAGTAGCTTCAAACATTTCTGGTATATGAATAACATGATGTTTTTCAATGGCAAAAATCAATGAATATTGTAAATGCACAAACAGTAATTTCTCCGCATTGCAAGGTGCAATTCTGAAATTTTTTGCTTTTTCCTGCTCCTCTTAGCATGATAAAGAAGATTCAAAGAGAGTGAGATGCCAGCTCCTTTCATTCAGTCAGTAGCTTCAATCATTTCTGGACTTTTTCAATGGCAAAAATCAATGAATATTGTAAATGCACAAACAGTAATTTCTCCGCATTGCAAGGTGCAATTCTGAAATTTTTTGCTTTTTCCTGCTCCTCTTAGCATGATAAAGAAGATTCAAAGAGAGTGAGATGTCAGCTCCTTTCATTCAGTCAGTAGCTTCAAACATTTCTGGTATATGAATAACATGATGTTTTTCAATGGCAAAAATCAATGAATATTGTAAATGCACAAACAGTAATTTCTCCGCATTGCAAGGTGCAATTCTGAAATTTTTTGCTTTTTCCTGCTCCTCTTAGCATGATAAAGAAGATTCAAAGAGAGTGAGATGCCAGCTCCTTTCATTCAGTCAGTACCTTCAATCATTTCTGGACGTTTTTCAATGGCAAAAATCAATGAATATTGTAAATGCACAAACAGTAATTTCTCCGCATTGCAAGGTGCAATTCTGAAATTTTTTGCTTTTTCCCGCTCCTCTTAGCATGATAAAGAAGATTCAAAGAGAGTGAGGTGCCAGCTCCTTTCATTCAGTCAGTAGCTTCAAACATTTCTGGTATATGAATAACATGTTTTTCAATGGCAAAAATCAATGAATATTGTAAATGCACAAACAGTAATTTCTCCGCATTGCAAGGTGCAATTCTGAAATTTTTTGCTTTTTCCTGCTCCTCTTAGCATGATAAAGAAGATTCAAAGAGAGTGAGATGCCAGCTCCTTTCATTCAATCAGTAGCTTCAATCATTTCTGGACGTTTTTCAATGGCAAAAATCAATGAATATTGTATATGCACAAACAGTAATTTCTCCGCATTGCAAGGTGCAATTCTGAAATTTTTTGCTTTTTCCTGCTCCTCTTAGCATGATAAAGAAGATTCAAAGAGAGTGAGGTGCCAGCTCCTTTCATTCAGTCAGTAGCTTCAAACATTTCTGGTATATGAATAACATGTTTTTCAATGGCAAAAATCAATGAATATTGTAAATGCACAAACAGTAATTTCTCCGCATTGCAAGGTGCAATTCTGAAATTTTTTGCTTTTTCCTGCTCCTCTTAGCATGATAAAGAAGATTCAAAGAGAGTGAGATGCCAGCTCCTTTCATTCAGTCAGTAGCTTCAATCATTTCTGGACGTTTTTCAATGGCAAAAATCAATGAATATTGTAAATGCACAAACAGTAATTTCTCCGCATTGCAAGGTGCAATTCTGAAATTTTTTGCTTTTTCCTGCTCCTCTTAGCATGATAAAGAAGATTCAAAGAGAGTGAGATGCCAGCTCCTTTCATTCAGTCAGTAGCTTCAATCATTTCTGGACGTTTTTCAATGGCAAAAATCAATGAATATTGTAAATGCACAAACAGTAATTTCTCCGCATTGCAAGGTGCAATTCTGAAATTTTTTGCTTTTTCCTGCTCCTCTTAGCATGATAAAGAAGATTCAAAGAGAGTGAGATGCCAGCTCCTTTGATTCAGTCAGTAGCTTCAAACATTTCTGGTATATGAATAACATGATGTTTTTCAATGGCAAAAATCAATGAATATTGTAAATGCACAAACAGTAATTTCTCCGCATTGCAAGGTGCAAGTCTGAAATTTTTTGCTTTTTCCTGCTCCTCTTAGCATGATAAAGAAGATTCAAAGAGAGTGAGATGCCAGCTACTTTCATTCAGTCAGTAGCTTCAATCATTTCTGGACGTTTTTCAATGGTAAAAATCAATGAATATTGTAAATGCACAAACAGTAATTTCTCCACATTGCAAGGTGCAATTCTGAAATTTTTTGCTTTTTCCTGCTCCTCTTAGCATGATAAAGAAGATTCAAAGAGAGTGAGATGCCAGCTCCTTAGATTCAGTCAGTAGCTTCAAACATTTCTGGTATATGAATAACATGATGTTTTTCAATGGCAAAAATCAATGAATATTGTAAATGCACAAACAGTAATTTCTCCGCATTGCAAGGTGCAAGTCTGAAATTTTTTGCTTTTTCCTGCTCCTCTTAGCATGATAAAGAAGATTCAAAGAGAGTGAGATGCCAGCTACTTTCATTCAGTCAGTAGCTTCAATCATTTCTGGACGTTTTTCAATGGTAAAAATCAATGAATATTGTAAATGCACAAACAGTAATTTCTCCACATTGCAAGGTGCAATTCTGAAATTTTTTGCTTTTTCCTGCTCCTCTTAGCATGATAAAGAAGATTCAAAGAGAGTGAGATGCCAGCTCCTTTCATTCAGTCAGTAGCTTCAAACATTTCTGGTATATGAATAACATGATGTTTTTCAATGGCAAAAATCAATGAATATTGTAAATGCACAAACAGTAATTTCTCCACATTGCAAGGTGCAATTCTGAAATTTTTTGCTTTTTCCTGCTCCTCTTAGCATGATAAAGAAGATTCAAAGAGAGTGAGATGCCAGCTCCTTTCATTCAGTCAGTAGCTTCAAACATTTCTGGTATATGAATAACATGTTTTTCAATGGCAAAAATCAATGAATATTGTAAATGCACAAACAGTAATTTCTCCGCATTGCAAGGTGCAATTCTGAAATTTTTTGCTTTTTCCTGCTCCTCTTAGCATGATAAAGAAGATTCAAAGAGAGTGAGATGCCAGCTCCTTTCATTCAGTCAGTAGCTTCAATCATTTCTGGACGTTTTTCAATGGCAAAAATCAATGAATATTGTAAATGCACAAACAGTAATTTCTCCGCATTGCAAGGTGCAATTCTGAAATTTTTTGCTTTTTCCTGCTCCTCTTAGCATGATAAAGAAGATTCAAAGAGAGTGAGATGTCAGCTCCTTTCATTCAGTCAGTAGCTTCAAACATTTCTGGTATATGAATAACATGATGTTTTTCAATGGCAAAAATCAATGAATATTGTAAATGCACAAACAGTAATTTCTCCGCATTGCAAGGTGCAATTCTGAAATTTTTTGCTTTTTCCTGCTCCTCTTAGCATGATAAAGAAGATTCAAAGAGAGTGAGATGCCAGCTCCTTTCATTCAGTCAGTAGCTTCAATCATTTCTGGACGTTTTTCAATGGCAAAAATCAATGAATATTGTAAATGCACAAACAGTAATTTCTCCGCATTGCAAGGTGCAATTCTGAAATTTTTTGCTTTTTCCTGCTCCTCTTAGCATGATAAAGAAGATTCAAAGAGAGTGAGATGCCAGCTCCTTTCATTCAGTCAGTAGCTTCAATCATTTCTGGACGTTTTTCAATGGCAAAAATCAATGAATATTGTAAATGCACAAACAGTAATTTCTCCGCATTGCAAGGTGCAATTCTGAAATTTTTTGCTTTTTCCTGCTCCTCTTAGCATGATAAAGAAGATTCAAAGAGAGTGAGATGCCAACTCCTTTCATTCAGTCAGTAGCTTCAAACATTTCTGGTATATGAATAACATGATGTTTTTCAATGGCAAAAATCAATGAATATTGTAAATGCACAAACAGTAATTTCTCCGCATTGCAAGGTGCAATTCTGAAATTTTTTGCTTTTTCCTGCTCCTCTTAGCATGATAAAGAAGATTCAAAGAGAGTGAGATGCCAGCTCCTTTCATTCAATCAGTAGCTTCAATCATTTCTGGACGTTTTTCAATGGCAAAAATCAATGAATATTGTAAATGCACAAACAGTAATTTCTCCGCATTGCAAGGTGCAATTCTGAAATTTTTTGCTTTTTCCTGCTCCTCTTAGCATGATAAAGAAGATTCAAAGAGAGTGAGATGCCAGCTTCTTTGATTCAGTCAGTAGCTTCAAACATTTCTGGTATATGAATAACATGATGTTTTTCAATGGCAAAAATCAATGAATATTGTAAATGCACAAACAGTAATTTCTCCGCATTGCAAGGTGCAAGTCTGAAATTTTTTGCTTTTTCCTGCTCCTCTTAGCATGATAAAGAAGATTCAAAGAGAGTGAGATGCCAGCTACTTTCATTCAGTCAGTAGCTTCAATCATTTCTGGACGTTTTTCAATGGTAAAAATCAATGAATATTGTAAATGCACAAACAGTAATTTCTCCACATTGCAAGGTGCAATTCTGAAATTTTTTGCTTTTTCCTGCTCCTCTTAGCATGATAAAGAAGATTCAAAGAGAGTGAGAAGCCAGCTCCTTTCATTCAGTCAGTAGCTTCAAACATTTCTGGTATATGAATAACATGATGTTTTTCAATGGCAAAAATCAATGAATATTGTAAATGCACAAACAGTAATTTCTCCGCATTGCAAGGTGCAAGTCTGAAATTTTTTGCTTTTTCCTGCTCCTCTTAGCATGATAAAGAAGATTCAAAGAGAGTGAGATGCCAGCTACTTTCATTCAGTCAGTAGCTTCAATCATTTCTGGACGTTTTTCAATGGTAAAAATCAATGAATATTGTAAATGCTCAAACAGTAATTTCTCCACATTGCAAGGTGCAATTCTGAAATTTTTTGCTTTTTCCTGCTTCTCTTAGCATGATAAAGAAGATTCAAAGAGAGTGAGATGCCAGCTCCTTTCATTCAGTCAGTAGCTTCAAACATTTCTGGTATATGAATAACATGATGTTTTTCAATGGCAAAAATCAATGAATATTGTAAATGCACAAACAGTAATTTCTCCACATTGCAAGGTGCAATTCTGAAATTTTTTGCTTTTTCCTGCTCCTCTTAGCATGATAAAGAAGATTCAAAGAGAGTGAGATGCCAGCTCCTTTCATTCAGTCAGTAGCTTCAAACATTTCTGGTATATGAATAACATGATGTTTTTCAATGGCAAAAATCAATGAATATTGTAAATGCACAAACAGTAATTTCTCCGCATTGCAAGGTGCAATTCTGAAATTTTTTGCTTTTTCCTGCTCCTCTTAGCATGATAAAGAAGATTCAAAGAGAGTGAGATGCCAGCTCCTTTCATTCAGTCAGTAGCTTCAATCATTTCTGGACGTTTTTCAATGGCAAAAATCAATGAATATTGTAAATGCACAAACAGTAATTTCTCCGCATTGCAAGGTGCAATTCTGAAATTTTTTGCTTTTTCCTGCTCCTCTTAGCATGATAAAGAAGATTCAAAGAGAGTGAGATGTCAGCTCCTTTCATTCAGTCAGTAGCTTCAAACATTTCTGGTATATGAATAACATGATGTTTTTCAATGGCAAAAATCAATGAATATTGTAAATGCACAAACAGTAATTTCTCCGCATTGCAAGGTGCAATTCTGAAATTTTTTGCTTTTTCCTGCTCCTCTTAGCATGATAAAGAAGATTCAAAGAGAGTGAGATGCCAGCTCCTTTCATTCAGTCAGTAGCTTCAATCATTTCTGGACGTTTTTCAATGGCAAAAATCAATGAATATTGTAAATGCACAAACAGTAATTTCTCCGCATTGCAAGGTGCAATTCTGAAATTTTTTGCTTTTTCCTGCTCCTCTTAGCATGATAAAGAATATTCAAAGAGAGTGAGATGCCAGCTCCTTTCATTCATTCAGTAGCTTCAATCATTTCTGGACGTTTTTCAAAGGCAAAAATCAATGAATATTGTAAATGCACAAACAGTAATTTCTCCGCATTGCAAGGTGCAATTCTGAAATTTTTTGCTTTTTCCTGCTCCTCTTAGCATGATAAAGATTCAAAGAGAGTGAGATGCCAGCTCCTTTGATTCAGTCAGTAGCTTCAAACATTTCTGGTATATGAATAACATGATGTTTTTCAATGGCAAAAATCAATGAATATTGTAAATGCACAAACAGTAATTTCTCCGCATTGCAAGGTGCAAGTCTGAAATTTTTTGCTTTTTCCTGCTCCTCTTAGCATGATAAAGAAGATTCAAAGAGAGTGAGATGCCAGCTACTTTCATTCAGTCAGTAGCTTCAATCATTTCTGGACGTTTTTCAATGGTAAAAATCAATGAATATTGTTTATGCACAAACAGTAATTTCTCCACATTGCAAGGTGCAATTCTGAAATTTTTTGCTTTTTCCTGCTCCTCTTAGCATGATAAAGAAGATTCAAAGAGAGTGAGATGCCAGCTCCTTTCATTCAGTCAGTAGCTTCAAACATTTCTGGTATATGAATAACATGATGTTTTTCAATGGCAAAAATCAATGAATATTGTAAATGCACAAACAGTAATTTCTCCGCATTGCAAGGTGCAAGTCTGAAATTTTTTGCTTTTTCCTGCTCCTCTTAGCATGATAAAGAAGATTCAAAGAGAGTGAGATGCCAGCTACTTTCATTCAGTCAGTAGCTTCAATCATTTCTGGACGTTTTTCAATGGTAAAAATCAATGAATATTGTAAATGCACAAACAGTAATTTCTCCGCATTGCAAGGTGCAATTCTGAAATTTTTTGCTTTTTCCTGCTCCTCTTAGCATGATAAAGAAGATTCAAAGAGAGTGAGATGCCAGCTCCTTTCATTCAGTCAGTAGCTTCAAACATTTCTGGTATATGAATAACATGATGTTTTTCAATGGCAAAAATCAATGAATATTGTAAATGCACAAACAGTAATTTCTCCACATTGCAAGGTGCAATTCTGAAATTTTTTGCTTTTTCCTGCTCCTCTTAGCATGATAAAGAAGATTCAAAGAGAGTGAGATGCCAGCTCCTTTCATTCAGTCAGTAGCTTCAAACATTTCTGGTATATGAATAACATGATGTTTTTCAATGGCAAAAATCAATGAATATTGTAAATGCACAAACAGTAATTTCTCCGCATTGCAAGGTGCAATTCTGAAATTTTTTGCTTTTTCCTGCTCCTCTTAGCATGATAAAGAAGATTCAAAGAGAGTGAGATGCCAGCTCCTTTCATTCAGTCAGTAGCTTCAATCATTTCTGGACGTTTTTCAATGGCAAAAATCAATGAATATTGTAAATGCACAAACAGTAATTTCTCCGCATTGCAAGGTGCAATTCTGAAATTTTTTGCTTTTTCCTGCTCCTCTTAGCATGATAAAGAAGATTCAAAGAGAGTGAGATGTCAGCTCCTTTCATTCAGTCAGTAGCTTCAAACATTTCTGGTATATGAATAACATGATGTTTTTCAATGGCAAAAATCAATGAATATTGTAAATGCACAAACAGTAATTTCTCCGCATTGCAAGGTGCAATTCTGAAATTTTTTGCTTTTTCCTGCTCCTCTTAGCATGATAAAGAAGATTCAAAGAGAGTGAGATGCCAGCTCCTTTCATTCAGTCAGTAGCTTCAATCATTTCTGGACGTTTTTCAATGGCAAAAATCAATGAATATTGTAAATGCACAAACAGTAATTTCTCCGCATTGCAAGGTGCAATTCTGAAATTTTTTGCTTTTTCCTGCTCCTCTTAGCATGATAAAGAAGATTCAAAGAGAGTGAGATGCCAGCTCCTTTCATTCAGTCAGTAGCTTCAAACATTTCTGGTATATGAATAACATGATGTTTTTCAATGGCAAAAATCAATGAATATTGTAAATGCACAAACAGTAATTTCTCCGCATTGCAAGGTGCAATTCTGAAATTTTTTGCTTTTTCCTGCTCCTCTTAGCATGATAAAGAAGATTCAAAGAGAGTGAGATGCCAACTCCTTTCATTCAGTCAGTAGCTTCAAACATTTCTGGTATATGAATAACATGATGTTTTTCAATGGCAAAAATCAATGAATATTGTAAATGCACAAACAGTAATTTCTCCGCATTGCAAGGTGCAATTCTGAAATTGTTTGCTTTTTCCTGCTCCTCTTAGCATGATAAAGAAGATTCAAAGAGAGTGAGATGCCAGCTCCTTTCATTCAGTCAGTAGCTTCAATCATTTCTGGACGTTTTTCAATGGCAAAAATCAATGAATATTGTAAATGCACAAACAGTAATTTCTCCGCATTGCAAGGTGCAATTCTGAAATTTTTTGCTTTTTCCTGCTCCTCTTAGCATGATAAAGAAGATTCAAAGAGAGTGAGATGCCAGCTCCTTTCATTCAGTCAGTACCTTCAATCATTTCTGGACGTTTTTCAATGGCAAAAATCAATGAATATTGTAAATGCACAAACAGTAATTTCTCCGCATTGCAAGGTGCAATTCTGAAATTTTTTGCTTTTTCCCGCTCCTCTTAGCATGATAAAGAAGATTCAAAGAGAGTGAGGTGCCAGCTCCTTTCATTCAGTCAGTAGCTTCAAACATTTCTGGTATATGAATAACATGTTTTTCAATGGCAAAAATCAATGAATATTGTAAATGCACAAACAGTAATTTCTCCGCATTGCAAGGTGCAATTCTGAAATTTTTTGCTTTTTCCTGCTCCTCTTAGCATGATAAAGAAGATTCAAAGAGAGTGAGATGCCAGCTTCTTTCATTCAATCAGTAGCTTCAATCATTTCTGGACGTTTTTCAATGGCAAAAATCAATGAATATTGTATATGCACAAACAGTAATTTCTCCGCATTGCAAGGTGCAATTCTGAAATTTTTTGCTTTTTCCTGCTCCTCTTAGCATGATAAAGAAGATTCAAAGAGAGTGAGGTGCCAGCTCCTTTCATTCAGTCAGTAGCTTCAAACATTTCTGGTATATGAATAACATGTTTTTCAATGGCAAAAATCAATGAATATTGTAAATGCACAAACAGTAATTTCTCCGCATTGCAAGGTGCAATTCTGAAATTTTTTGCTTTTTCCTGCTCCTCTTAGCATGATAAAGAAGATTCAAAGAGAGTGAGATGCCAGCTCCTTTCATTCAGTCAGTAGCTTCAATCATTTCTGGACGTTTTTCAATGGCAAAAATCAATGAATATTGTAAATGCACAAACAGTAATTTCTCCGCATTGCAAGGTGCAATTCTGAAATTTTTTGCTTTTTCCTGCTCCTCTTAGCATGATAAAGAAGATTCAAAGAGAGTGAGATGCCAGCTCCTTTCATTCAGTCAGTAGCTTCAATCATTTCTGGACGTTTTTCAATGGCAAAAATCAATGAATATTGTAAATGCACAAACAATAATTTCTCCGCATTGCAAGGTGCAATTCTGAAATTTTTTGCTTTTTCCTGCTCCTCTTAGCATGATAAAGAAGATTCAAAGAGAGTGAGATGCCAGCTCCTTTGATTCAGTCAGTAGCTTCAAACATTTCTGGTATATGAATAACATGATGTTTTTCAATGGCAAAAATCAATGAATATTGTAAATGCACAAACAGTAATTTCTCCGCATTGCAAGGTGCAAGTCTGAAATTTTTTGCTTTTTCCTGCTCCTCTTAGCATGATAAAGAAGATTCAAAGAGAGTGAGATGCCAGCTCCTTTCATTCAGTCAGTAGCTTCAAACATTTCTGGTATATGAATAACATGATGTTTTTCAATGGCAAAAATCAATGAATATTGTAAATGCACAAACAGTAATTTCTCCGCATTGCAAGGTGCAAGTCTGAAATTTTTTGCTTTTTCCTGCTCCTCTTAGCATGATAAAGAAGATTCAAAGAGAGTGAGATGCCAGCTACTTTCATTCAGTCAGTAGCTTCAATCATTTCTGGACGTTTTTCAATGGTAAAAATCAATGAATATTGTAAATGCACAAACAGTAATTTCTCCACATTGCAAGGTGCAATTCTGAAATTTTTTGCTTTTTCCTGCTCCTCTTAGCATGATAAAGAAGATTCAAAGAGAGTGAGATGCCAGCTCCTTTCATTCAGTCAGTAGCTTCAAACATTTCTGGTATATGAATAACATGATGTTTTTCAATGGCAAAAATCAATGAATATTGTAAATGCACAAACAGTAATTTCTCCGCATTGCAAGGTGCAAGTCTGAAATTTTTTGCTTTTTCCTGCTCCTCTTAGCATGATAAAGAAGATTCAAAGAGAGTGAGATGCCAGCTACTTTCATTCAGTCAGTAGCTTCAATCATTTCTGGACGTTTTTCAATGGTAAAAATCAATGAATATTGTAAATGCACAAACAGTAATTTCTCCACATTGCAAGGTGCAATTCTGAAATTTTTTGCTTTTTCCTGCTCCTCTTAGCATGATAAAGAAGATTCAAAGAGAGTGAGATGCCAGCTCCTTTCATTCAGTCAGTAGCTTCAAACATTTCTGGTATATGAATAACATGATGTTTTTCAATGGCAAAAATCAATGAATATTGTAAATGCACAAACAGTAATTTCTCCACATTGCAAGGTGCTATTCTGAAATTTTTTGCTTTTTCCTGCTCCTCTTAGCATGATAAAGAAGATTCAAAGAGAGTGAGATGCCAGCTCCTTTCATTCAGTCAGTAGCTTCAATCATTTCTGGATGTTTTTCAATGGCAAAAATCAATGAATATTGTAAATGCACAAACAGTAATTTCTCCGCATTGCAAGGTGCAATTCTGAAATTTTTTGCTTTTTCCTGCTCCTCTTAGCATGATAAAGAAGATTCAAAGAGAGTGAGATGTCAGCTCCTTTCATTCAGTCAGTAGCTTCAAACATTTCTGGTATATGAATAACATGATGTTTTTCAATGGCAAAAATCAATGAATATTGTAAATGCACAAACAGTAATTTCTCCGCATTGCAAGGTGCAATTCTGAAATTTTTTGCTTTTTCCTGCTCCTCTTAGCATGATAAAGAAGATTCAAAGAGAGTGAGATGCCAGCTCCTTTCATTCAGTCAGTAGCTTCAATCATTTCTGGACGTTTTTCAATGGCAAAAATCAATGAATATTGTAAATGCACAAACAGTAATTTCTCCGCATTGCAAGGTGCAATTCTGAAATTTTTTGCTTTTTCCTGCTCCTCTTAGCATGATAAAGAAGATTCAAAGAGAGTGAGATGTCAGCTCCTTTCATTCAGTCAGTAGCTTCAAACATTTCTGGTATATGAATAACATGATGTTTTTCAATGGCAAAAATCAATGAATATTGTAAATGCACAAACAGTAATTTCTCCGCATTGCAAGGTGCAATTCTGAAATTTTTTGCTTTTTCCTGCTCCTCTTAGCATGATAAAGAAGATTCAAAGAGAGTGAGATGCCAGCTCCTTTCATTCAGTCAGTAGCTTCAAACATTTCTGGTATATGAATAACATGATGTTTTTCAATGGCAAAAATCAATGAATATTGTAAATGCACAAACAGTAATTTCTCCGCATTGCAAGGTGCAATTCTGAAATTTTTTGCTTTTTCCTGCTCCTCTTAGCATGATAAAGAAGATTCAAAGAGAGTGAGATGCCAACTCCTTTCATTCAGTCAGTAGCTTCAAACATTTCTGGTATATGAATAACATGATGTTTTTCAATGGCAAAAATCAATGAATATTGTAAATGCACAAACAGTAATTTCTCCGCATTGCAAGGTGCAATTCTGAAATTGTTTGCTTTTTCCTGCTCCTCTTAGCATGATAAAGAAGATTCAAAGAGAGTGAGATGCCAGCTCCTTTCATTCAGTCAGTAGCTTCAATCATTTCTGGACGTTTTTCAATGGCAAAAATCAATGAATATTGTAAATGCACAAACAGTAATTTCTCCGCATTGCAAGGTGCAATTCTGAAATTTTTTGCTTTTTCCTGCTCCTCTTAGCATGATAAAGAAGATTCAAAGAGAGTGAGATGCCAGCTCCTTTCATTCAGTCAGTACCTTCAATCATTTCTGGACGTTTTTCAATGGCAAAAATCAATGAATATTGTAAATGCACAAACAGTAATTTCTCCGCATTGCAAGGTGCAATTCTGAAATTTTTTGCTTTTTCCCGCTCCTCTTAGCATGATAAAGAAGATTCAAAGAGAGTGAGGTGCCAGCTCCTTTCATTCAGTCAGTAGCTTCAAACATTTCTGGTATATGAATAACATGTTTTTCAATGGCAAAAATCAATGAATATTGTAAATGCACAAACAGTAATTTCTCCGCATTGCAAGGTGCAATTCTGAAATTTTTTGCTTTTTCCTGCTCCTCTTAGCATGATAAAGAAGATTCAAAGAGAGTGAGATGCCAGCTCCTTTCATTCAATCAGTAGCTTCAATCATTTCTGGACGTTTTTCAATGGCAAAAATCAATGAATATTGTATATGCACAAACAGTAATTTCTCCGCATTGCAAGGTGCAATTCTGAAATTTTTTGCTTTTTCCTGCTCCTCTTAGCATGATAAAGAAGATTCAAAGAGAGTGAGGTGCCAGCTCCTTTCATTCAGTCAGTAGCTTCAAACATTTCTGGTATATGAATAACATGTTTTTCAATGGCAAAAATCAATGAATATTGTAAATGCACAAACAGTAATTTCTCCGCATTGCAAGGTGCAATTCTGAAATTTTTTGCTTTTTCCTGCTCCTCTTAGCATGATAAAGAAGATTCAAAGAGAGTGAGATGCCAGCTCCTTTCATTCAGTCAGTAGCTTCAATCATTTCTGGACGTTTTTCAATGGCAAAAATCAATGAATATTGTAAATGCACAAACAGTAATTTCTCCGCATTGCAAGGTGCAATTCTGAAATTTTTTGCTTTTTCCTGCTCCTCTTAGCATGATAAAGAAGATTCAAAGAGAGTGAGATGCCAGCTCCTTTCATTCAGTCAGTAGCTTCAATCATTTCTGGACGTTTTTCAATGGCAAAAATCAATGAATATTGTAAATGCACAAACAATAATTTCTCCGCATTGCAAGGTGCAATTCTGAAATTTTTTGCTTTTTCCTGCTCCTCTTAGCATGATAAAGAAGATTCAAAGAGAGTGAGATGCCAGCTCCTTTGATTCAGTCAGTAGCTTCAAACATTTCTGGTATATGAATAACATGATGTTTTTCAATGGCAAAAATCAATGAATATTGTAAATGCACAAACAGTAATTTCTCCGCATTGCAAGGTGCAAGTCTGAAATTTTTTGCTTTTTCCTGCTCCTCTTAGCATGATAAAGAAGATTCAAAGAGAGTGAGATGCCAGCTCCTTTCATTCAGTCAGTAGCTTCAAACATTTCTGGTATATGAATAACATGATGTTTTTCAATGGCAAAAATCAATGAATATTGTAAATGCACAAACAGTAATTTCTCCGCATTGCAAGGTGCAAGTCTGAAATTTTTTGCTTTTTCCTGCTCCTCTTAGCATGATAAAGAAGATTCAAAGAGAGTGAGATGCCAGCTACTTTCATTCAGTCAGTAGCTTCAATCATTTCTGGACGTTTTTCAATGGTAAAAATCAATGAATATTGTAAATGCACAAACAGTAATTTCTCCACATTGCAAGGTGCAATTCTGAAATTTTTTGCTTTTTCCTGCTCCTCTTAGCATGATAAAGAAGATTCAAAGAGAGTGAGATGCCAGCTCCTTTCATTCAGTCAGTAGCTTCAAACATTTCTGGTATATGAATAACATGATGTTTTTCAATGGCAAAAATCAATGAATATTGTAAATGCACAAACAGTAATTTCTCCGCATTGCAAGGTGCAAGTCTGAAATTTTTTGCTTTTTCCTGCTCCTCTTAGCATGATAAAGAAGATTCAAAGAGAGTGAGATGCCAGCTACTTTCATTCAGTCAGTAGCTTCAATCATTTCTGGACGTTTTTCAATGGTAAAAATCAATGAATATTGTAAATGCACAAACAGTAATTTCTCCACATTGCAAGGTGCAATTCTGAAATTTTTTGCTTTTTCCTGCTCCTCTTAGCATGATAAAGAAGATTCAAAGAGAGTGAGATGCCAGCTCCTTTCATTCAGTCAGTAGCTTCAAACATTTCTGGTATATGAATAACATGATGTTTTTCAATGGCAAAAATCAATGAATATTGTAAATGCACAAACAGTAATTTCTCCACATTGCAAGGTGCAATTCTGAAATTTTTTGCTTTTTCCTGCTCCTCTTAGCATGATAAAGAAGATTCAAAGAGAGTGAGATGCCAGCTCCTTTCATTCAGTCAGTAGCTTCAAACATTTCTGGTATATGAATAACATGATGTTTTTCAATGGCAAAAATCAATGAATATTGTAAATGCACAAACAGTAATTTCTCCGCATTGCAAGGTGCAATTCTGAAATTTTTTGCTTTTTCCTGCTCCTCTTAGCATGATAAAGAAGATTCAAAGAGAGTGAGATGCCAGCTCCTTTCATTCAGTCAGTAGCTTCAATCATTTCTGGACGTTTTTCAATGGCAAAAATCAATGAATATTGTAAATGCACAAACAGTAATTTCTCCGCATTGCAAGGTGCAATTCTGAAATTTTTTGCTTTTTCCTGCTCCTCTTAGCATGATAAAGAAGATTCAAAGAGAGTGAGATGTCAGCTCCTTTCATTCAGTCAGTAGCTTCAAACATTTCTGGTATATGAATAACATGATGTTTTTCAATGGCAAAAATCAATGAATATTGTAAATGCACAAACAGTAATTTCTCCGCATTGCAAGGTGCAATTCTGAAATTTTTTGCTTTTTCCTGCTCCTCTTAGCATGATAAAGAAGATTCAAAGAGAGTGAGATGCCAGCTCCTTTCATTCAGTCAGTAGCTTCAATCATTTCTGGACGTTTTTCAATGGCAAAAATCAATGAATATTGTAAATGCACAAACAGTAATTTCTCCGCATTGCAAGGTGCAATTCTGAAATTTTTTGCTTTTTCCTGCTCCTCTTAGCATGATAAAGAAGATTCAAAGAGAGTGAGATGCCAGCTCCTTTCATTCAGTCAGTAGCTTCAAACATTTCTGGTATATGAATAACATGATGTTTTTCAATGGCAAAAATCAATGAATATTGTAAATGCACAAACAGTAATTTCTCCGCATTGCAAGGTGCAATTCTGAAATTTTTTGCTTTTTCCTGCTCCTCTTAGCATGATAAAGAAGATTCAAAGAGAGTGAGATGCCAGCTCCTTTCATTCAGTCAGTAGCTTCAATCATTTCAGGACGTTTTTCAATGGCAAAAATCAATGAATATTGTAAATGCACAAACAGTAATTTCTCCGCATTGCAAGGTGCAATTCTGAAATTGTTTGCTTTTTCCTGCTCCTCTTAGCATGATAAATAAGATTCAAAGAGAGTGAGATGCCAGCTCCTTTCATTCAGTCAGTAGCTTCAATCATTTCTGGACGTTTTTCAATGGCAAAAATCAATGAATATTGTAAATGCACAAACAGTAATTTCTCCGCATTGCAAGGTGCAATTCTGAAATTTTTTGCTTTTTCCTGCTCCTCTTAGCATGATAAAGAAGATTCAAAGAGAGTGAGATGCCAGCTCCTTTCATTCAGTCAGTACCTTCAATCATTTCTGGACGTTTTTCAATGGCAAAAATCAATGAATATTGTAAATGCACAAACAGTAATTTCTCCGCATTGCAAGGTGCAATTCTGAAATTTTTTGCTTTTTCCCGCTCCTCTTAGCATGATAAAGAAGATTCAAAGAGAGTGAGGTGCCAGCTCCTTTCATTCAGTCAGTAGCTTCAAACATTTCTGGTATATGAATAACATGTTTTTCAATGGCAAAAATCAATGAATATTGTAAATGCACAAACAGTAATTTCTCCGCATTGCAAGGTGCAATTCTGAAATTTTTTGCTTTTTCCTGCTCCTCTTAGCATGATAAAGAAGATTCAAAGAGAGTGAGATGCCAGCTCCTTTCATTCAATCAGTAGCTTCAATCATTTCTGGACGTTTTTCAATGGCAAAAATCAATGAATATTGTATATGCACAAACAGTAATTTCTCCGCATTGCAAGGTGCAATTCTGAAATTTTTTGCTTTTTCCTGCTCCTCTTAGCATGATAAAGAAGATTCAAAGAGAGTGAGGTGCCAGCTCCTTTCATTCAGTCAGTAGCTTCAAACATTTCTGGTATATGAATAACATGTTTTTCAATGGCAAAAATCAATGAATATTGTAAATGCACAAACAGTAATTTCTCCGCATTGCAAGGTGCAATTCTGAAATTTTTTGCTTTTTCCTGCTCCTCTTAGCATGATAAAGAAGATTCAAAGAGAGTGAGATGCCAGCTCCTTTCATTCAGTCAGTAGCTTCAATCATTTCTGGACGTTTTTCAATGGCAAAAATCAATGAATATTGTAAATGCACAAACAGTAATTTCTCCGCATTGCAAGGTGCAATTCTGAAATTTTTTGCTTTTTCCTGCTCCTCTTAGCATGATAAAGAAGATTCAAAGAGAGTGAGATGCCAGCTACTTTCATTCAGTCAGTAGCTTCAATCATTTCTGGACGTTTTTCAATGGTAAAAATCAATGAATATTGTAAATGCACAAACAGTAATTTCTCCACATTGCAAGGTGCAATTCTGAAATTTTTTGCTTTTTCCTGCTCCTCTTAGCATGATAAAGAAGATTCAAAGAGAGTGAGATGCCAGCTCCTTTCATTCAGTCAGTAGCTTCAAACATTTCTGGTATATGAATAACATGATGTTTTTCAATGGCAAAAATCAATGAATATTGTAAATGCACAAACAGTAATTTCTCCACATTGCAAGGTGCAATTCTGAAATTTTTTGCTTTTTCCTGCTCCTCTTAGCATGATAAAGAAGATTCAAAGAGAGTGAGATGCCAGCTCCTTTCATTCAGTCAGTAGCTTCAAACATTTCTGGTATATGAATAACATGATGTTTTTCAATGGCAAAAATCAATGAATATTGTAAATGCACAAACAGTAATTTCTCCGCATTGCAAGGTGCAATTCTGAAATTTTTTGCTTTTTCCTGCTCCTCTTAGCATGATAAAGAAGATTCAAAGAGAGTGAGATGCCAGCTCCTTTCATTCAGTCAGTAGCTTCAATCATTTCTGGACGTTTTTCAATGGCAAAAATCAATGAATATTGTAAATGCACAAACAGTAATTTCTCCGCATTGCAAGGTGCAATTCTGAAATTTTTTGCTTTTTCCTGCTCCTCTTAGCATGATAAAGAAGATTCAAAGAGAGTGAGATGTCAGCTCCTTTCATTCAGTCAGTAGCTTCAAACATTTCTGGTATATGAATAACATGATGTTTTTCAATGGCAAAAATCAATGAATATTGTAAATGCACAAACAGTAATTTCTCCGCATTGCAAGGTGCAATTCTGAAATTTTTTGCTTTTTCCTGCTCCTCTTAGCATGATAAAGAAGATTCAAAGAGAGTGAGATGCCAGCTCCTTTCATTCAGTCAGTAGCTTCAATCATTTCTGGACGTTTTTCAATGGCAAAAATCAATGAATATTGTAAATGCACAAACAGTAATTTCTCCGCATTGCAAGGTGCAATTCTGAAATTTTTTGCTTTTTCCTGCTCCTCTTAGCATGATAAAGAAGATTCAAAGAGAGTGAGATGCCAGCTCCTTTCATTCAGTCAGTAGCTTCAAACATTTCTGGTATATGAATAACATGATGTTTTTCAATGGCAAAAATCAATGAATATTGTAAATGCACAAACAGTAATTTCTCCGCATTGCAAGGTGCAATTCTGAAATTTTTTGCTTTTTCCTGCTCCTCTTAGCATGATAAAGAAGATTCAAAGAGAGTGAGATGCCAACTCCTTTCATTCAGTCAGTAGCTTCAAACATTTCTGGTATATGAATAACATGATGTTTTTCAATGGCAAAAATCAATGAATATTGTAAATGCACAAACAGTAATTTCTCCGCATTGCAAGGTGCAATTCTGAAATTGTTTGCTTTTTCCTGCTCCTCTTAGCATGATAAAGAAGATTCAAAGAGAGTGAGATGCCAGCTCCTTTCATTCAGTCAGTAGCTTCAATCATTTCTGGACGTTTTTCAATGGCAAAAATCAATGAATATTGTAAATGCACAAACAGTAATTTCTCCGCATTGCAAGGTGCAATTCTGAAATTTTTTGCTTTTTCCTGCTCCTCTTAGCATGATAAAGAAGATTCAAAGAGAGTGAGATGCCAGCTCCTTTCATTCAGTCAGTACCTTCAATCATTTCTGGACGTTTTTCAATGGCAAAAATCAATGAATATTGTAAATGCACAAACAGTAATTTCTCCGCATTGCAAGGTGCAATTCTGAAATTTTTTGCTTTTTCCCGCTCCTCTTAGCATGATAAAGAAGATTCAAAGAGAGTGAGGTGCCAGCTCCTTCCATTCAGTCAGTAGCTTCAAACATTTCTGGTATATGAATAACATGTTTTTCAATGGCTAAAATCAATGAATATTGTAAATGCACAAACAGTAATTTCTCCGCATTGCAAGGTGCAATTCTGAAATTTTTTGCTTTTTCCTGCTCCTCTTAGCATGATAAAGAAGATTCAAAGAGAGTGAGATGCCAGCTCCTTTCATTCAATCAGTAGCTTCAATCATTTCTGGACGTTTTTCAATGGCAAAAATCAATGAATATTGTATATGCACAAACAGTAATTTCTCCGCATTGCAAGGTGCAATTCTGAAATTTTTTGCTTTTTCCTGCTCCTCTTAGCATGATAAAGAAGATTCAAAGAGAGTGAGGTGCCAGCTCCTTTCATTCAGTCAGTAGCTTCAAACATTTCTGGTATATGAATAACATGTTTTTCAATGGCAAAAATCAATGAATATTGTAAATGCACAAACAGTAATTTCTCCGCATTGCAAGGTGCAATTCTGAAATTTTTTGCTTTTTCCTGCTCCTCTTAGCATGATAAAGAAGATTCAAAGAGAGTGAGATGCCAGCTCCTTTCATTCAGTCAGTAGCTTCAATCATTTCTGGACGTTTTTCAATGGCAAAAATCAATGAATATTGTAAATGCACAAACAGTAATTTCTCCGCATTGCAAGGTGCAATTCTGAAATTTTTTGCTTTTTCCTGCTCCTCTTAGCATGATAAAGAAGATTCAAAGAGAGTGAGATGCCAGCTCCTTTCATTCAGTCAGTAGCTTCAATCATTTCTGGACGTTTTTCAATGGCAAAAATCAATGAATATTGTAAATGCACAAACAATAATTTCTCCGCATTGCAAGGTGCAATTCTGAAATTTTTTGCTTTTTCCTGCTCCTCTTAGCATGATAAAGAAGATTCAAAGAGAGTGAGATGCCAGCTCCTTTGATTCAGTCAGTAGCTTCAAACATTTCTGGTATATGAATAACATGATGTTTTTCAATGGCAAAAATCAATGAATATTGTAAATGCACAAACAGTAATTTCTCCGCATTGCAAGGTGCAAGTCTGAAATTTTTTGCTTTTTCCTGCTCCTCTTAGCATGATAAAGAAGATTCAAAGAGAGTGAGATGCCAGCTACTTTCATTCAGTCAGTAGCTTCAATCATTTCTGGACGTTTTTCAATGGTAAAAATCAATGAATATTGTAAATGCACAAACAGTAATTTCTCCACATTGCAAGGTGCAATTCTGAAATTTTTTGCTTTTTCCTGCTCCTCTTAGCATGATAAAGAATATTCAAAGAGAGTGAGATGCCAGCTCCTTTCATTCAGTCAGTAGCTTCAAACATTTCTGGTATATGAATAACATGATGTTTTTCAATGGCAAAAATCAATGAATATTGTAAATGCACAAACAGTAATTTCTCCGCATTGCAAGGTGCAAGTCTGAAATTTTTTGCTTTTTCCTGCTCCTCTTAGCATGATAAAGAAGATTCAAAGAGAGTGAGATGCCAGCTACTTTCATTCAGTCAGTAGCTTCAATCATTTCTGGACGTTTTTCAATGGTAAAAATCAATGAATATTGTAAATGCACAAACAGTAATTTCTCCACATTGCAAGGTGCAATTCTGAAATTTTTTGCTTTTTCCTGCTCCTCTTAGCATGATAAAGAAGATTCAAAGAGAGTGAGATGCCAGCTCCTTTCATTCAGTCAGTAGCTTCAAACATTTCTGGTATATGAATAACATGATGTTTTTCAATGGCAAAAATCAATGAATATTGTAAATGCACAAACAGTAATTTCTCCACATTGCAAGGTGCAATTCTGAAATTTTTTGCTTTTTCCTGCTCCTCTTAGCATGATAAAGAAGATTCAAAGAGAGTGAGATGCCAGCTCCTTTCATTCAGTCAGTAGCTTCAAACATTTCTGGTATATGAATAACATGATGTTTTTCAATGGCAAAAATCAATGAATATTGTAAATGCACAAACAGTAATTTCTCCGCATTGCAAGGTGCAATTCTGAAATTTTTTGCTTTTTCCTGCTCCTCTTAGCATGATAAAGAAGATTCAAAGAGAGTGAGATGCCAGCTCCTTTCATTCAGTCAGTAGCTTCAATCATTTCTGGACGTTTTTCAATGGCAAAAATCAATGAATATTGTAAATGCACAAACAGTAATTTCTCCGCATTGCAAGGTGCAATTCTGAAATTTTTTGCTTTTTCCTGCTCCTCTTAGCATGATAAAGAAGATTCAAAGAGAGTGAGATGTCAGCTCCTTTCATTCAGTCAGTAGCTTCAAACATTTCTGGTATATGAATAACATGATGTTTTTCAATGGCAAAAATCAATGAATATTGTAAATGCACAAACAGTAATTTCTCCGCATTGCAAGGTGCAATTCTGAAATTTTTTGCTTTTTCCTGCTCCTCTTAGCATGATAAAGAAGATTCAAAGAGAGTGAGATGCCAGCTCCTTTCATTCAGTCAGTAGCTTCAATCATTTCTGGACGTTTTTCAATGGCAAAAATCAATGAATATTGTAAATGCACAAACAGTAATTTCTCCGCATTGCAAGGTGCAATTCTGAAATTTTTTGCTTTTTCCTGCTCCTCTTAGCATGATAAAGAAGATTCAAAGAGAGTGAGATGCCAGCTCCTTTCATTCAGTCAGTAGCTTCAAACATTTCTGGTATATGAATAACATGATGTTTTTCAATGGCAAAAATCAATGAATATTGTAAATGCACAAACAGTAATTTCTCCGCATTGCAAGGTGCAATTCTGAAATTTTTTGCTTTTTCCTGCTCCTCTTAGCATGATAAAGAAGATTCAAAGAGAGTGAGATGCCAACTCCTTTCATTCAGTCAGTAGCTTCAAACATTTCTGGTATATGAATAACATGATGTTTTTCAATGGCAAAAATCAATGAATATTGTAAATGCACAAACAGTAATTTCTCCGCATTGCAAGGTGCAATTCTGAAATTGTTTGCTTTTTCCTGCTCCTCTTAGCATGATAAAGAAGATTCAAAGAGAGTGAGATGCCAGCTCCTTTCATTCAGTCAGTAGCTTCAATCATTTCTGGACGTTTTTCAATGGCAAAAATCAATGAATATTGTAAATGCACAAACAGTAATTTCTCCGCATTGCAAGGTGCAATTCTGAAATTTTTTGCTTTTTCCTGCTCCTCTTAGCATGATAAAGAAGATTCAAAGAGAGTGAGATGCCAGCTCCTTTCATTCAGTCAGTACCTTCAATCATTTCTGGACGTTTTTCAATGGCAAAAATCAATGAATATTGTAAATGCACAAACAGTAATTTCTCCGCATTGCAAGGTGCAATTCTGAAATTTTTTGCTTTTTCCCGCTCCTCTTAGCATGATAAAGAAGATTCAAAGAGAGTGAGGTGCCAGCTCCTTTCATTCAGTCAGTAGCTTCAAACATTTCTGGTATATGAATAACATGTTTTTCAATGGCAAAAATCAATGAATATTGTAAATGCACAAACAGTAATTTCTCCGCATTGCAAGGTGCAATTCTGAAATTTTTTGCTTTTTCCTGCTCCTCTTAGCATGATAAAGAAGATTCAAAGAGAGTGAGATGCCAGCTCCTTTCATTCAGTCAGTAGCTTCAATCATTTCTGGACGTTTTTCAATGGCAAAAATCAATGAATATTGTAAATGCACCAACAGTAATTTCTCCGCATTGCAAGGTGCAATTCTGAAATTTTTTGCTTTTTCCTGCTCCTCTTAGCATGATAAAGAAGATTCAAAGAGAGTGAGATGCCAGCTCCTTTCATTCAGTCAGTAGCTTCAATCATTTCTGGACGTTTTTCAATGGCAAAAATCAATGAATATTGTAAATGCACAAACAATAATTTCTCCGCATTGCAAGGTGCAATTCTGAAATTTTTTGCTTTTTCCTGCTCCTCTTAGCATGATAAAGAAGATTCAAAGAGAGTGAGATGCCAGCTCCTTTGATTCAGTCAGTAGCTTCAAACATTTCTGGTATATGAATAACATGATGTTTTTCAATGGCAAAAATCAATGAATATTGTAAATGCACAAACAGTAATTTCTCCGCATTGCAAGGTGCAAGTCTGAAATTTTTTGCTTTTTCCTGCTCCTCTTAGCATGATAAAGAAGATTCAAAGAGAGTGAGATGCCAGATACTTTCATTCAGTCAGTAGCTTCAATCATTTCTGGACGTTTTTCAATGGTAAAAATCAATGAATATTGTAAATGCACAAACAGTAATTTCTCCACATTGCAAGGTGCAATTCTGAAATTTTTTGCTTTTTCCTGCTCCTCTTAGCATGATAAAGAATATTCAAAGAGAGTGAGATGCCAGCTCCTTTCATTCAGTCAGTAGCTTCAAACATTTCTGGTATATGAATAACATGATGTTTTTCAATGGCAAAAATCAATGAATATTGTAAATGCACAAACAGTAATTTCTCCGCATTGCAAGGTGCAAGTCTGAAATTTTTTGCTTTTTCCTGCTCCTCTTAGCATGATAAAGAAGATTCAAAGAGAGTGAGATGCCAGCTACTTTCATTCAGTCAGTAGCTTCAATCATTTCTGGACGTTTTTCAATGGTAAAAATCAATGAATATTGTAAGTGCACAAACAGTAATTTCTCCACATTGCAAGGTGCAATTCTGAAATTTTTTGCTTTTTCCTGCTCCTCTTAGCATGATAAAGAAGATTCAAAGAGAGTGAGATGCCAGCTCCTTTCATTCAGTCAGTAGCTTCAAACATTTCTGGTATATGAATAACATGATGTTTTTCAATGGCAAAAATCAATGAATATTGTAAATGCACAAACAGTAATTTCTCCACATTGCAAGGTGCAATTCTGAAATTTTTTGCTTTTTCCTGCTCCTCTTAGCATGATAAAGAAGATTCAAAGAGAGTGAGATGCCAGCTCCTTTCATTCAGTCAGTACCTTCAATCATTTCTGGACGTTTTTCAATGGCAAAAATCAATGAATATTGTAAATGCACAAACAGTAATTTCTCCGCATTGCAAGGTGCAATTCTGAAATTTTTTGCTTTTTCCCGCTCCTCTTAGCATGATAAAGAAGATTCAAAGAGAGTGAGGTGCCAGCTCCTTTCATTCAGTCAGTAGCTTCAAACATTTCTGGTATATGAATAACATGTTTTTCAATGGCAAAAATCAATGAATATTGTAAATGCACAAACAGTAATTTCTCTGCATTGCAAGGTGCAATTCTGAAATTTTTTGCTTTTTCCTGCTCCTCTTAGCATGATAAAGAAGATTCAAAGAGAGTGAGATGCCAGCTCCTTTCATTCAATCAGTAGCTTCAATCATTTCTGGACGTTTTTCAATGGCAAAAATCAATGAATATTGTATATGCACAAACAGTAATTTCTCCGCATTGCAAGGTGCAATTCTGAAATTTTTTGCTTTTTCCTGCTCCTCTTAGCATGATAAAGAAGATTCAAAGAGAGTGAGGTGCCAGCTCCTTTCATTCAGTCAGTAGCTTCAAACATTTCTGGTATATGAATAACATGTTTTTCAATGGCAAAAATCAATGAATATTGTAAATGCACAAACAGTAATTTCTCCGCATTGCAAGGTGCAATTCTGAAATTTTTTGCTTTTTCCTGCTCCTCTTAGCATGATAAAGAAGATTCAAAGAGAGTGAGATGCCAGCTCCTTTCATTCAGTCAGTAGCTTCAATCATTTCTGGACATTTTTCAATGGCAAAAATCAATGAATATTGTAAATGCACAAACAGTAATTTCTCCGCATTGCAAGGTGCAATTCTGAAATTTTTTGCTTTTTCCTGCTCCTCTTAGCATGATAAAGAAGATTCAAAGAGAGTGAGATGCCAGCTCCTTTCATTCAGTCAGTAGCTTCAATCATTTCTGGACGTTTTTCAATGGCAAAAATCAATGAATATTGTAAATGCACAAACAATAATTTCTCCGCATTGCAAGGTGCAATTCTGAAATTTTTTGCTTTTTCCTGCTCCTCTTAGCATGATAAAGAAGATTCAAAGAGAGTGAGATGCCAGCTCCTTTGATTCAGTCAGTAGCTTCAAACATTTCTGGTATATGAATAACATGATGTTTTTCAATGGCAAAAATCAATGAATATTGTAAATGCACAAACAGTAATTTCTCCGCATTGCAAGGTGCAAGTCTGAAATTTTTTGCTTTTTCCTGCTCCTCTTAGCATGATAAAGAAGATTCAAAGAGAGTGAGATGCCAGCTACTTTCATTCAGTCAGTAGCTTCAATCATTTCTGGACGTTTTTCAATGGTAAAAATCAATGAATATTGTAAATGCACAAACAGTAATTTCTCCACATTGCAAGGTGCAATTCTGAAATTTTTTGCTTTTTCCTGCTCCTCTTAGCATGATAAAGAATATTCAAAGAGAGTGAGATGCCAGCTCCTTTCATTCAGTCAGTAGCTTCAAACATTTCTGGTATATGAATAACATGATGTTTTTCAATGGCAAAAATCAATGAATATTGTAAATGCACAAACAGTAATTTCTCCGCATTGCAAGGTGCAAGTCTGAAATTTTTTGCTTTTTCCTGCTCCTCTTAGCATGATAAAGAAGATTCAAAGAGAGTGAGATGCCAGCTACTTTCATTCAGTCAGTAGCTTCAATCATTTCTGGACGTTTTTCAATGGTAAAAATCAATGAATATTGTAAGTGCACAAACAGTAATTTCTCCACATTGCAAGGTGCAATTCTGAAATTTTTTGCTTTTTCCTGCTCCTCTTAGCATGATAAAGAAGATTCAAAGAGAGTGAGATGCCAGCTCCTTTCATTCAGTCAGTAGCTTCAAACATTTCTGGTATATGAATAACATGATGTTTTTCAATGGCAAAAATCAATGAATATTGTAAATGCACAAACAGTAATTTCTCCACATTGCAAGGTGCAATTCTGAAATTTTTTGCTTTTTCCTGCTCCTCTTAGCATGATAAAGAAGATTCAAAGAGAGTGAGATGCCAGCTCCTTTCATTCAGTCAGTAGCTTCAAACATTTCTGGTATATGAATAACATGATGTTTTTCAATGGCAAAAATCAATGAATATTGTAAATGCACAAACAGTAATTTCTCCGCATTGCAAGGTGCAATTCTGAAATTTTTTGCTTTTTCCTGCTCCTCTTAGCATGATAAAGAAGATTCAAAGAGAGTGAGATGCCAGCTCCTTTCATTCAATCAGTAGCTTCAATCATTTCTGGACGTTTTTCAATGGCAAAAATCAATGAATATTGTATATGCACAAACAGTAATTTCTCCGCATTGCAAGGTGCAATTCTGAAATTTTTTGCTTTTTCCTGCTCCTCTTAGCATGATAAAGAAGATTCAAAGAGAGTGAGGTGCCAGCTCCTTTCATTCAGTCAGTAGCTTCAAACATTTCTGGTATATGAATAACATGTTTTTCAATGGCAAAAATCAATGAATATTGTAAATGCACAAACAGTAATTTCTCCGCATTGCAAGGTGCAATTCTGAAATTTTTTGCTTTTTCCTGCTCCTCTTAGCATGATAAAGAAGATTCAAAGAGAGTGAGATGCCAGCTCCTTTCATTCAGTCAGTAGCTTCAATCATTTCTGGACGTTTTTCAATGGCAAAAATCAATGAATATTGTAAATGCACAAACAGTAATTTCTCCGCATTGCAAGGTGCAATTCTGAAATTTTTTGCTTTTTCCTGCTCCTCTTTGCATGATAAAGAAGATTCAAAGAGAGTGAGATGCCAGCTCCTTTCATTCAGTCAGTAGCTTCAATCATTTCTGGACGTTTTTCAATGGCAAAAATCAATGAATATTGTAAATGCACAAACAATAATTTCTCCGCATTGCAAGGTGCAATTCTGAAATTTTTTGCTTTTTCCTGCTCCTCTTAGCATGATAAAGAAGATTCAAAGAGAGTGAGATGCCAGCTCCTTTGATTCAGTCAGTAGCTTCAAACATTTCTGGTATATGAATAACATGATGTTTTTCAATGGCAAAAATCAATGAATATTGTAAATGCACAAACAGTAATTTCTCCGCATTGCAAGGTGCAATTCTGAAATTTTTTGCTTTTTCCTGCTCCTCTTAGCATGATAAAGAAGATTCAAAGAGAGTGAGATGCCAGCTACTTTCATTCAGTCAGTAGCTTCAATCATTTCTGGACGTTTTTCAATGGTAAAAATCAATGAATATTGTAAATGCACAAACAGTAATTTCTCCACATTGCAAGGTGCAATTCTGAAATTTTTTGCTTTTTCCTGCTCCTCTTAGCATGATAAAGAAGATTCAAAGAGAGTGAGATGCCAGCTCCTTTCATTCAGTCAGTAGCTTCAAACATTTCTGGTATATGAATAACATGATGTTTTTCAATGGCAAAAATCAATGAATATTGTAAATGCACAAACAGTAATTTCTCCACATTGCAAGGTGCAATTCTGAAATTTTTTGCTTTTTCCTGCTCCTCTTAGCATGATAAAGAAGATTCAAAGAGAGTGAGATGCCAGCTCCTTTCATTCAGTCAGTAGCTTCAAACATTTCTGGTATATGAATAACATGATGTTTTTCAATGGCAAAAATCAATGAATATTGTAAATGCACAAACAGTAATTTCTCCGCATTGCAAGGTGCAATTCTGAAATTTTTTGCTTTTTCCTGCTCCTCTTAGCATGATAAAGAAGATTCAAAGAGAGTGAGATGCCAGCTCCTTTCATTCAGTCAGTAGCTTCAATCATTTCTGGACGTTTTTCAATGGCAAAAATCAATGAATATTGTAAATGCACAAACAGTAATTTCTCCGCATTGCAAGGTGCAATTCTGAAATTTTTTGCTTTTTCCTGCTCCTCTTAGCATGATAAAGAAGATTCAAAGAGAGTGAGATGTCAGCTCCTTTCATTCAGTCAGTAGCTTCAAACATTTCTGGTATATGAATAACATGATGTTTTTCAATGGCAAAAATCAATGAATATTGTAAATGCACAAACAGTAATTTCTCCGCATTGCAAGGTGCAATTCTGAAATTTTTTGCTTTTTCCTGCTCCTCTTAGCATGATAAAGAAGATTCAAAGAGAGTGAGATGCCAGCTCCTTTCATTCAGTCAGTAGCTTCAATCATTTCTGGACGTTTTTCAATGGCAAAAATCAATGAATATTGTAAATGCACAAACAGTAATTTCTCCGCATTGCAAGGTGCAATTCTGAAATTTTTTGCTTTTTCCTGCTCCTCTTAGCATGATAAAGAAGATTCAAAGAGAGTGAGATGCCAGCTCCCTTCATTCAGTCAGTAGCTTCAAACATTTCTGGTATATGAATAACATGATGTTTTTCAATGGCAAAAATCAATGAATATTGTAAATGCACAAACAGTAATTTCTCCGCATTGCAAGGTGCAATTCTGAAATTTTTTGCTTTTTCCTGCTCCTCTTAGCATGATAAAGAAGATTCAAAGAGAGTGAGATGCCAACTCCTTTCATTCAGTCAGTAGCTTCAAACATTTCTGGTATATGAATAACATGATGTTTTTCAATGGCAAAAATCAATGAATATTGTAAATGCACAAACAGTAATTTCTCCGCATTGCAAGGTGCAATTCTGAAATTGTTTGCTTTTTCCTGCTCCTCTTAGCATGATAAAGAAGATTCAAAGAGAGTGAGATGCCAGCTCCTTTCATTCAGTCAGTAGCTTCAATCATTTCTGGACGTTTTTCAATGGCAAAAATCAATGAATATTGTAAATGCACAAACAGTAATTTCTCCGCATTGCAAGGCGCAATTCTGAAATTTTTTGCTTTTTCCTGCTCCTCTTAGCATGATAAAGAAGATTCAAAGAGAGTGAGATGCCAGCTCCTTTCATTCAGTCAGTACCTTCAATCATTTCTGGACGTTTTTCAATGGCAAAAATCAATGAATATTGTAAATGCACAAACAGTAATTTCTCCGCATTGCAAGGTGCAATTCTGAAATTTTTTGCTTTTTCCCGCTCCTCTTAGCATGATAAAGAAGATTCAAAGAGAGTGAGGTGCCAGCTCCTTTCATTCAGTCAGTAGCTTCAAACATTTCTGGTATATGAATAACATGTTTTTCAATGGCAAAAATCAATGAATATTGTAAATGCACAAACAGTAATTTCTCCGCATTGCAAGGTGCAATTCTGAAATTTTTTGCTTTTTCCTGCTCCTCTTAGCATGATAAAGAAGATTCAAAGAGAGTGAGATGCCAGCTCCTTTCATTCAATCAGTAGCTTCAATCATTTCTGGACGTTTTTCAATGGCAAAAATCAATGAATATTGTATATGCACAAACAGTAATTTCTCCGCATTGCAAGGTGCAATTCTGAAATTTTTTGCTTTTTCCTGCTCCTCTTAGCATGATAAAGAAGATTCAAAGAGAGTGAGGTGCCAGCTCCTTTCATTCAGTCAGTAGCTTCAAACATTTCTGGTATATGAATAACATGTTTTTCAATGGCAAAAATCAATGAATATTGTAAATGCACAAACAGTAATTTCTCCGCATTGCAAGGTGCAATTCTGAAATTTTTTGCTTTTTCCTGCTCCTCTTAGCATGATAAAGAAGATTCAAAGAGAGTGAGATGCCAGCTCCTTTCATTCAGTCAGTAGCTTCAATCATTTCTGGACGTTTTTCAATGGCAAAAATCAATGAATATTGTAAATGCACAAACAGTAATTTCTCCGCATTGCAAGGTGCAATTCTGAAATTTTTTGCTTTTTCCTGCTCCTCTTAGCATGATAAAGAAGATTCAAAGAGAGTGAGATGCCAGCTCCTTTCATTCAGTCAGTAGCTTCAATCATTTCTGGACGTTTTTCAATGGCAAAAATCAATGAATATTGTAAATGCACAAACAGTAATTTCTCCGCATTGCAAGGTGCAATTCTGAAATTTTTTGCTTTTTCCTGCTCCTCTTAGCATGATAAAGAAGATTCAAAGAGAGTGAGATGTCAGCTCCTTTCATTCAGTCAGTAGCTTCAAACATTTCTGGTATATGAATAACATGATGTTTTTCAATGGCAAAAATCAATGAATATTGTAAATGCACAAACAGTAATTTCTCCGCATTGCAAGGTGCAATTCTGAAATTTTTTGCTTTTTCCTGCTCCTCTTAGCATGATAAAGAAGATTCAAAGAGAGTGAGATGCCAGCTCCTTTCATTCAGTCAGTAGCTTCAATCATTTCTGGACGTTTTTCAATGGCAAAAATCAATGAATATTGTAAATGCACAAACAGTAATTTCTCCGCATTGCAAGGTGCAATTCTGAAATTTTTTGCTTTTTCCTGCTCCTCTTAGCATGATAAAGAAGATTCAAAGAGAGTGAGATGCCAGCTCCCTTCATTCAGTCAGTAGCTTCAAACATTTCTGGTATATGAATAACATGATGTTTTTCAATGGCAAAAATCAATGAATATTGTAAATGCACAAACAGTAATTTCTCCGCATTGCAAGGTGCAATTCTGAAATTTTTTGCTTTTTCCTGCTCCTCTTAGCATGATAAAGAAGATTCAAAGAGAGTGAGATGCCAACTCCTTTCATTCAGTCAGTAGCTTCAAACATTTCTGGTATATGAATAACATGATGTTTTTCAATGGCAAAAATCAATGAATATTGTAAATGCACAAACAGTAATTTCTCCGCATTGCAAGGTGCAATTCTGAAATTGTTTGCTTTTTCCTGCTCCTCTTAGCATGATAAAGAAGATTCAAAGAGAGTGAGATGCCAGCTCCTTTCATTCAGTCAGTAGCTTCAATCATTTCTGGACGTTTTTCAATGGCAAAAATCAATGAATATTGTAAATGCACAAACAGTAATTTCTCCGCATTGCAAGGCGCAATTCTGAAATTTTTTGCTTTTTCCTGCTCCTCTTAGCATGATAAAGAAGATTCAAAGAGAGTGAGATGCCAGCTCCTTTCATTCAGTCAGTACCTTCAATCATTTCTGGACGTTTTTCAATGGCAAAAATCAATGAATATTGTAAATGCACAAACAGTAATTTCTCCGCATTGCAAGGTGCAATTCTGAAATTTTTTGCTTTTTCCCGCTCCTCTTAGCATGATAAAGAAGATTCAAAGAGAGTGAGGTGCCAGCTCCTTTCATTCAGTCAGTAGCTTCAAACATTTCTGGTATATGAATAACATGTTTTTCAATGGCAAAAATCAATGAATATTGTAAATGCACAAACAGTAATTTCTCCGCATTGCAAGGTGCAATTCTGAAATTTTTTGCTTTTTCCTGCTCCTCTTAGCATGATAAAGAAGATTCAAAGAGAGTGAGATGCCAGCTCCTTTCATTCAATCAGTAGCTTCAATCATTTCTGGACGTTTTTCAATGGCAAAAATCAATGAATATTGTATATGCACAAACAGTAATTTCTCCGCATTGCAAGGTGCAATTCTGAAATTTTTTGCTTTTTCCTGCTCCTCTTAGCATGATAAAGAAGATTCAAAGAGAGTGAGGTGCCAGCTCCTTTCATTCAGTCAGTAGCTTCAAACATTTCTGGTATATGAATAACATATTTTTCAATGGCAAAAATCAATGAATATTGTAAATGCACAAACAGTAATTTCTCCGCATTGCAAGGTGCAATTCTGAAATTTTTTGCTTTTTCCTGCTCCTCTTAGCATGATAAAGAAGATTCAAAGAGAGTGAGATGCCAGCTCCTTTCATTCAGTCAGTAGCTTCAATCATTTCTGGACGTTTTTCAATGGCAAAAATCAATGAATATTGTAAATGCACAAACAGTAATTTCTCCGCATTGCAAGGTGCAATTCTGAAATTTTTTGCTTTTTCCTGCTCCTCTTAGCATGATAAAGAACATTCAAAGAGAGTGAGATGCCAGCTCCTTTCATTCAGTCAGTAGCTTCAATCATTTCTGGACGTTTTTCAATGGCAAAAATCAATGAATATTGTAAATGCACAAACAATAATTTCTCCGCATTGCAAGGTGCAATTCTGAAATTTTTTGCTTTTTCCTGCTCCTCTTAGCATGATAAAGAAGATTCAAAGAGAGTGAGATGCCAGCTCCTTTGATTCAGTCAGTAGCTTCAAACATTTCTGGTATATGAATAACATGATGTTTTTCAATGGCAAAAATCAATGAATATTGTAAATGCACAAACAGTAATTTCTCCGCATTGCAAGGTGCAAGTCTGAAATTTTTTGCTTTTTCCTGCTCCTCTTAGCATGATAAAGAAGATTCAAAGAGAGTGAGATGCCAGCTACTTTCATTCAGTCAGTAGCTTCAATCATTTCTGGACGTTTTTCAATGGTAAAAATCAATGAATATTGTAAATGCACAAACAGTAATTTCTCCACATTGCAAGGTGCAATTCTGAAATTTTTTGCTTTTTCCTGCTCCTCTTAGCATGATAAAGAATATTCAAAGAGAGTGAGATGCCAGCTCCTTTCATTCAGTCAGTAGCTTCAAACATTTCTGGTATATGAATAACATGATGTTTTTCAATGGCAAAAATCAATGAATATTGTAAATGCACAAACAGTAATTTCTCCGCATTGCAAGGTGCAAGTCTGAAATTTTTTGCTTTTTCCTGCTCCTCTTAGCATGATAAAGAAGATTCAAAGAGAGTGAGATGCCAGCTACTTTCATTCAGTCAGTAGCTTCAATCATTTCTGGACGTTTTTCAATGGTAAAAATCAATGAATATTGTAAGTGCACAAACAGTAATTTCTCCACATTGCAAGGTGCAATTCTGAAATTTTTTGCTTTTTCCTGCTCCTCTTAGCATGATAAAGAAGATTCAAAGAGAGTGAGATGCCAGCTCCTTTCATTCAGTCAGTAGCTTCAAACATTTCTGGTATATGAATAACATGATGTTTTTCAATGGCAAAAATCAATGAATATTGTAAATGCACAAACAGTAATTTCTCCACATTGCAAGGTGCAATTCTGAAATTTTTTGCTTTTTCCTGCTCCTCTTAGCATGATAAAGAAGATTCAAAGAGAGTGAGATGCCAGCTCCTTTCATTCAGTCAGTAGCTTCAAACATTTCTGGTATATGAATAACATGATGTTTTTCAATGGCAAAAATCAATGAATATTGTAAATGCACAAACAGTAATTTCTCCGCATTGCAAGGTGCAATTCTGAAATTTTTTGCTTTTTCCTGCTCCTCTTAGCATGATAAAGAAGATTCAAAGAGAGTGAGATGCCAGCTCCTTTCATTCAATCAGTAGCTTCAATCATTTCTGGACGTTTTTCAATGGCAAAAATCAATGAATATTGTATATGCACAAACAGTAATTTCTCCGCATTGCAAGGTGCAATTCTGAAATTTTTTGCTTTTTCCTGCTCCTCTTAGCATGATAAAGAAGATTCAAAGAGAGTGAGGTGCCAGCTCCTTTCATTCAGTCAGTAGCTTCAAACATTTCTGGTATATGAATAACATGTTTTTCAATGGCAAAAATCAATGAATATTGTAAATGCACAAACAGTAATTTCTCCGCATTGCAAGGTGCAATTCTGAAATTTTTTGCTTTTTCCTGCTCCTCTTAGCATGATAAAGAAGATTCAAAGAGAGTGAGATGCCAGCTCCTTTCATTCAGTCAGTAGCTTCAATCATTTCTGGACGTTTTTCATTGGCAAAAATCAATGAATATTGTAAATGCACAAACAGTAATTTCTCCGCATTGCAAGGTGCAATTCTGAAATTTTTTGCTTTTTCCTGCTCCTCTTTGCATGATAAAGAAGATTCAAAGAGAGTGAGATGCCAGCTCCTTTCATTCAGTCAGTAGCTTCAATCATTTCTGGACGTTTTTCAATGGCAAAAATCAATGAATATTGTAAATGCACAAACAATAATTTCTCCGCATTGCAAGGTGCAATTCTGAAATTTTTTGCTTTTTCCTGCTCCTCTTAGCATGATAAAGAAGATTCAAAGAGAGTGAGATGCCAGCTCCTTTGATTCAGTCAGTAGCTTCAAACATTTCTGGTATATGAATAACATGATGTTTTTCAATGGCAAAAATCAATGAATATTGTAAATGCACAAACAGTAATTTCTCCGCATTGCAAGGTGCAATTCTGAAATTTTTTGCTTTTTCCTGCTCCTCTTAGCATGATAAAGAAGATTCAAAGAGAGTGAGATGCCAGCTACTTTCATTCAGTCAGTAGCTTCAATCATTTCTGGACGTTTTTCAATGGTAAAAATCAATGAATATTGTAAATGCACAAACAGTAATTTCTCCACATTGCAAGGTGCAATTCTGAAATTTTTTGCTTTTTCCTGCTCCTCTTAGCATGATAAAGAAGATTCAAAGAGAGTGAGATGCCAGCTCCTTTCATTCAGTCAGTAGCTTCAAACATTTCTGGTATATGAATAACATGATGTTTTTCAATGGCAAAAATCAATGAATATTGTAAATGCACAAACAGTAATTTCTCCACATTGCAAGGTGCAATTCTGAAATTTTTTGCTTTTTCCTGCTCCTCTTAGCATGATAAAGAAGATTCAAAGAGAGTGAGATGCCAGCTCCTTTCATTCAGTCAGTAGCTTCAAACATTTCTGGTATATGAATAACATGATGTTTTTCAATGGCAAAAATCAATGAATATTGTAAATGCACAAACAGTAATTTCTCCGCATTGCAAGGTGCAATTCTGAAATTTTTTGCTTTTTCCTGCTCCTCTTAGCATGATAAAGAAGATTCAAAGAGAGTGAGATGCCAGCTCCTTTCATTCAGTCAGTAGCTTCAATCATTTCTGGACGTTTTTCAATGGCAAAAATCAATGAATATTGTAAATGCACAAACAGTAATTTCTCCGCATTGCAAGGTGCAATTCTGAAATTTTTTGCTTTTTCCTGCTCCTCTTAGCATGATAAAGAAGATTCAAAGAGAGTGAGATGTCAGCTCCTTTCATTCAGTCAGTAGCTTCAAACATTTCTGGTATATGAATAACATGATGTTTTTCAATGGCAAAAATCAATGAATATTGTAAATGCACAAACAGTAATTTCTCCGCATTGCAAGGTGCAATTCTGAAATTTTTTGCTTTTTCCTGCTCCTCTTAGCATGATAAAGAAGATTCAAAGAGAGTGAGATGCCAGCTCCTTTCATTCAGTCAGTAGCTTCAATCATTTCTGGACGTTTTTCAATGGCAAAAATCAATGAATATTGTAAATGCACAAACAGTAATTTCTCCGCATTGCAAGGTGCAATTCTGAAATTTTTTGCTTTTTCCTGCTCCTCTTAGCATGATAAAGAAGATTCAAAGAGAGTGAGATGCCAGCTCCCTTCATTCAGTCAGTAGCTTCAAACATTTCTGGTATATGAATAACATGATGTTTTTCAATGGCAAAAATCAATGAATATTGTAAATGCACAAACAGTAATTTCTCCGCATTGCAAGGTGCAATTCTGAAATTTTTTGCTTTTTCCTGCTCCTCTTAGCATGATAAAGAAGATTCAAAGAGAGTGAGATGCCAACTCCTTTCATTCAGTCAGTAGCTTCAAACATTTCTGGTATATGAATAACATGATGTTTTTCAATGGCAAAAATCAATGAATATTGTAAATGCACAAACAGTAATTTCTCCGCATTGCAAGGTGCAATTCTGAAATTGTTTGCTTTTTCCTGCTCCTCTTAGCATGATAAAGAAGATTCAAAGAGAGTGAGATGCCAGCTCCTTTCATTCAGTCAGTAGCTTCAATCATTTCTGGACGTTTTTCAATGGCAAAAATCAATGAATATTGTAAATGCACAAACAGTAATTTCTCCGCATTGCAAGGCGCAATTCTGAAATTTTTTGCTTTTTCCTGCTCCTCTTAGCATGATAAAGAAGATTCAAAGAGAGTGAGATGCCAGCTCCTTTCATTCAGTCAGTACCTTCAATCATTTCTGGACGTTTTTCAATGGCAAAAATCAATGAATATTGTAAATGCACAAACAGTAATTTCTCCGCATTGCAAGGTGCAATTCTGAAATTTTTTGCTTTTTCCCGCTCCTCTTAGCATGATAAAGAAGATTCAAAGAGAGTGAGGTGCCAGCTCCTTTCATTCAGTCAGTAGCTTCAAACATTTCTGGTATATGAATAACATGTTTTTCAATGGCAAAAATCAATGAATATTGTAAATGCACAAACAGTAATTTCTCCGCATTGCAAGGTGCAATTCTGAAATTTTTTGCTTTTTCCTGCTCCTCTTAGCATGATAAAGAAGATTCAAAGAGAGTGAGATGCCAACTCCTTTCATTCAATCAGTAGCTTCAATCATTTCTGGACGTTTTTCAATGGCAAAAATCAATGAATATTGTATATGCACAAACAGTAATTTCTCCGCATTGCAAGGTGCAATTCTGAAATTTTTTGCTTTTTCCTGCTCCTCTTAGCATGATAAAGAAGATTCAAAGAGAGTGAGGTGCCAGCTCCTTTCATTCAGTCAGTAGCTTCAAACATTTCTTGTATATGAATAACATGTTTTTCAATGGCAAAAATCAATGAATATTGTAAATGCACAAACAGTAATTTCTCCGCATTGCAAGGTGCAATTCTGAAATTTTTTGCTTTTTCCTGCTCCTCTTAGCATGATAAAGAAGATTCAAAGAGAGTGAGATGCCAGCTCCTTTCATTCAGTCAGTAGCTTCAATCATTTCTGGACGTTTTTCAATGGCAAAAATCAATGAATATTGTAAATGCACAAACAGTAATTTCTCCGCATTGCAAGGTGCAATTCTGAAATTTTTTGCTTTTTCCTGCTCCTCTTAGCATGATAAAGAACATTCAAAGAGAGTGAGATGCCAGCTCCTTTCATTCAGTCAGTAGCTTCAATCATTTCTGGACGTTTTTCAATGGCAAAAATCAATGAATATTGTAAATGCACAAACAATAATTTCTCCGCATTGCAAGGTGCAATTCTGAAATTTTTTGCTTTTTCCTGCTCCTCTTAGCATGATAAAGAAGATTCAAAGAGAGTGAGATGCCAGCTCCTTTGATTCAGTCAGTAGCTTCAAACATTTCTGGTATATGAATAACATGATGTTTTTCAATGGCAAAAATCAATGAATATTGTAAATGCACAAACAGTAATTTCTCCGCATTGCAAGGTGCAAGTCTGAAATTTTTTGCTTTTTCCTGCTCCTCTTAGCATGATAAAGAAGATTCAAAGAGAGTGAGATGCCAGCTACTTTCATTCAGTCAGTAGCTTCAATCATTTCTGGACGTTTTTCAATGGTAAAAATCAATGAATATTGTAAATGCACAAACAGTAATTTCTCCACATTGCAAGGTGCAATTCTGAAATTTTTTGCTTTTTCCTGCTCCTCTTAGCATGATAAAGAATATTCAAAGAGAGTGAGATGCCAGCTCCTTTCATTCAGTCAGTAGCTTCAAACATTTCTGGTATATGAATAACATGATGTTTTTCAATGGCAAAAATCAATGAATATTGTAAATGCACAAACAGTAATTTCTCCGCATTGCAAGGTGCAAGTCTGAAATTTTTTGCTTTTTCCTGCTCCTCTTAGCATGATAAAGAAGATTCAAAGAGAGTGAGATGCCAGCTACTTTCATTCAGTCAGTAGCTTCAATCATTTCTGGACGTTTTTCAATGGTAAAAATCAATGAATATTGTAAGTGCACAAACAGTAATTTCTCCACATTGCAAGGTGCAATTCTGAAATTTTTTGCTTTTTCCTGCTCCTCTTAGCATGATAAAGAAGATTCAAAGAGAGTGAGATGCCAGCTCCTTTCATTCAGTCAGTAGCTTCAAACATTTCTGGTATATGAATAACATGATGTTTTTCAATGGCAAAAATCAATGAATATTGTAAATGCACAAACAGTAATTTCTCCACATTGCAAGGTGCAATTCTGAAATTTTTTGCTTTTTCCTGCTCCTCTTAGCATGATAAAGAAGATTCAAAGAGAGTGAGATGCCAGCTCCTTTCATTCAGTCAGTAGCTTCAAACATTTCTGGTATATGAATAACATGATGTTTTTCAATGGCAAAAATCAATGAATATTGTAAATGCACAAACAGTAATTTCTCCGCATTGCAAGGTGCAATTCTGAAATTTTTTGCTTTTTCCTGCTCCTCTTAGCATGATAAAGAAGATTCAAAGAGAGTGAGATGCCAGCTCCTTTCATTCAGTCAGTAGCTTCAATCATTTCTGGACGTTTTTCAATGGCAAAAATCAATGAATATTGTAAATGCACAAACAGTAATTTCTCCGCATTGCAAGGTGCAATTCTGAAATTTTTTGCTTTTTCCTGCTCCTCTTAGCATGATAAAGAAGATTCAAAGAGAGTGAGATGTCAGCTCCTTTCATTCAGTCAGTAGCTTCAAACATTTCTGGTATATGAATAACATGATGTTTTTCAATGGCAAAAATCAATGAATATTGTAAATGCACAAACAGTAATTTCTCCGCATTGCAAGGTGCAATTCTGAAATTTTTTGCTTTTTCCTGCTCCTCTTAGCATGATAAAGAAGATTCAAAGAGAGTGAGATGCCAGCTCCTTTCATTCAGTCAGTAGCTTCAATCATTTCTGGACGTTTTTCAATGGCAAAAATCAATGAATATTGTAAATGCACAAACAGTAATTTCTCCGCATTGCAAGGTGCAATTCTGAAATTTTTTGCTTTTTCCTGCTCCTCTTAGCATGATAAAGAAGATTCAAAGAGAGTGAGATGCCAGCTCCTTTCATTCAGTCAGTAGCTTCAATCATTTCTGGACGTTTTTCAATGGCAAAAATCAATGAATATTGTAAATGCACAAACAGTAATTTCTCCGCATTGCAAGGTGCAATTCTGAAATTTTTTGCTTTTTCCTGCTCCTCTTAGCATGATAAAGAAGATTCAAAGAGAGTGAGATGCCAACTCCTTTCATTCAGTCAGTAGCTTCAAACATTTCTGGTATATGAATAACATGATGTTTTTCAATGGCAAAAATCAATGAATATTGTAAATGCACAAACAGTAATTTCTCCGCATTGCAAGGTGCAATTCTGAAATTTTTTGCTTTTTCCTGCTCCTCTTAGCATGATAAAGAAGATTCAAAGAGAGTGAGATGCCAGCTCCTTTCATTCAGTCAGTAGCTTCAATCATTTCTGGACGTTTTTCAATGGCAAAAATCAATGAATATTGTAAATGCACAAACAGTAATTTCTCCGCATTGCAAGGTGCAATTCTGAAATTTTTTGCTTTTTCCTGCTCCTCTTAGCATGATAAAGAAGATTCAAAGAGAGTGAGATGCCAGCTCCTTTCAATCAGTCAGTACCTTCAATCATTTCTGGACGTTTTTCAATGGCAAAAATCAATGAATATTGTAAATGCACAAACAGTAATTTCTCCGCATTGCAAGGTGCAATTCTGAAATTTTTTGCTTTTTCCCGCTCCTCTTAGCATGATAAAGAAGATTCAAAGAGAGTGAGGTGCCAGCTCCTTTCATTCAGTCAGTAGCTTCAAACATTTCTGGTATATGAATAACATGTTTTTCAATGGCAAAAATCAATGAATATTGTAAATGCACAAACAGTAATTTCTCCGCATTGCAAGGTGCAATTCTGAAATTTTTTGCTTTTTCCTGCTCCTCTTAGCATGATAAAGAAGATTCAAAGAGAGTGAGATGCCAGCTCCTTTCATTCAATCAGTAGCTTCAATCATTTCTGGACGTTTTTCAATGGCAAAAATCAATGAATATTGTATATGCACAAACAGTAATTTCTCCGCATTGCAAGGTGCAATTCTGAAATTTTTTGCTTTTTCCTGCTCCTCTTAGCATGATAAAGAAGATTCAAAGAGAGTGAGATGCCAGCTCCTTTCATTCAGTCAGTAGCTTCAATCATTTCTGGACGTTTTTCAATGGCAAAAATCAATGAATATTGTAAGTGCACAAACAGTAATTTCTCCGCATTGCAAGGTGCAATTCTGAAATTTTTTGCTTTTTCCTGCTCCTCTTAGCATGATAAAGAAGATTCAAAGAGAGTGAGATGCCAGCTCCTTTGATTCAGTCAGTAGCTTCAAACATTTCTGGTATATGAATAACATGATGTTTTTCAATGGCAAAAATCAATGAATATTGTAAATGCACAAACAGTAATTTCTCCGCATTGCAAGGTGCAAGTCTGAAATTTTTTGCTTTTTCCTGCTCCTCTTAGCATGATAAAGAAGATTCAAAGAGAGTGAGATGCCAGCTACTTTCATTCAGTCAGTAGCTTCAATCATTTCTGGACGTTTTTCAATGGTAAAAATCAATGAATATTGTAAAGGCACAAACAGTAATTTCTCCACATTGCAAGGTGCAATTCTGAAATTTTTTGCTTTTTCCTGCTCCTCTTAGCATGATAAAGAAGATTCAAAGAGAGTGAGATGCCAGCTCCTTTGATTCAGTCAGTAGCTTCAAACATTTCTGGTATATGAATAACATGATGTTTTTCAATGGCAAAAATCAATGAATATTGTAAATGCACAAACAGTAATTTCTCCGCATTGCAAGGTGCAAGTCTGAAATTTTTTGCTTTTTCCTGCTCCTCTTAGCATGATAAAGAAGATTCAAAGAGAGTGAGATGCCAGCTACTTTCATTCAGTCAGTAGCTTCAATCATTTCTGGACGTTTTTCAATGGTAAAAATCAATGAATATTGTAAATGCACAAACAGTAATTTCTCCACATTGCAAGGTGCAATTCTGAAATTTTTTGCTTTTTCCTGCTCCTCTTAGCATGATAAAGAATATTCAAAGAGAGTGAGATGCCAGCTCCTTTCATTCAGTCAGTAGCTTCAAACATTTCTGGTATATGAATAACATGATGTTTTTCAATGGCAAAAATCAATGAATATTGTAAATGCACAAACAGTAATTTCTCCGCATTGCAAGGTGCAAGTCTGAAATTTTTTGCTTTTTCCTGCTCCTCTTAGCATGATAAAGAAGATTCAAAGAGAGTGAGATGCCAGCTACTTTCATTCAGTCAGTAGCTTCAATCATTTCTGGACGTTTTTCAATGGTAAAAATCAATGAATATTGTAAGTGCACAAACAGTAATTTCTCCACATTGCAAGGTGCAATTCTGAAATTTTTTGCTTTTTCCTGCTCCTCTTAGCATGATAAAGAAGATTCAAAGAGAGTGAGATGCCAGCTCCTTTCATTCAGTCAGTAGCTTCAAACATTTCTGGTATATGAATAACATGATGTTTTTCAATGGCAAAAATCAATGAATATTGTAAATGCACAAACAGTAATTTCTCCACATTGCAAGGTGCAATTCTGAAATTTTTTGCTTTTTCCTGCTCCTCTTAGCATGATAAAGAAGATTCAAAGAGAGTGAGATGCCAGCTCCTTTCATTCAGTCAGTAGCTTCAAACATTTCTGGTATATGAATAACATGATGTTTTTCAATGGCAAAAATCAATGAATATTGTAAATGCACAAACAGTAATTTCTCCGCATTGCAAGGTGCAATTCTGAAATTTTTTGCTTTTTCCTGCTCCTCTTAGCATGATAAAGAAGATTCAAAGAGAGTGAGATGCCAGCTCCTTTCATTCAGTCAGTAGCTTCAATCATTTCTGGACGTTTTTCAATGGCAAAAATCAATGAATATTGTAAATGCACAAACAGTAATTTCTCCGCATTGCAAGGTGCAATTCTGAAATTTTTTGCTTTTTCCTGCTCCTCTTAGCATGATAAAGAAGATTCAAAGAGAGTGAGATGTCAGCTCCTTTCATTCAGTCAGTAGCTTCAAACATTTCTGGTATATGAATAACATGATGTTTTTCAATGGCAAAAATCAATGAATATTGTAAATGCACAAACAGTAATTTCTCCGCATTGCAAGGTGCAATTCTGAAATTTTTTGCTTTTTCCTGCTCCTCTTAGCATGATAAAGAAGATTCAAAGAGAGTGAGATGCCAGCTCCTTTCATTCAGTCAGTAGCTTCAATCATTTCTGGACGTTTTTCAATGGCAAAAATCAATGAATATTGTAAATGCACAAACAGTAATTTCTCCGCATTGCAAGGTGCAATTCTGAAATTTTTTGCTTTTTCCTGCTCCTCTTAGCATGATAAAGAAGATTCAAAGAGAGTGAGATGCCAGCTCCTTTCATTCAGTCAGTAGCTTCAATCATTTCTGGACGTTTTTCAATGGCAAAAATCAATGAATATTGTAAATGCACAAACAGTAATTTCTCCGCATTGCAAGGTGCAATTCTGAAATTTTTTGCTTTTTCCTGCTCCTCTTAGCATGATAAAGAAGATTCAAAGAGAGTGAGATGCCAACTCCTTTCATTCAGTCAGTAGCTTCAAACATTTCTGGTATATGAATAACATGATGTTTTTCAATGGCAAAAATCAATGAATATTGTAAATGCACAAACAGTAATTTCTCCGCATTGCAAGGTGCAATTCTGAAATTTTTTGCTTTTTCCTGCTCCTCTTAGCATGATAAAGAAGATTCAAAGAGAGTGAGATGCCAGCTCCTTTCATTCAGTCAGTAGCTTCAATCATTTCTGGACGTTTTTCAATGGCAAAAATCAATGAATATTGTAAATGCACAAACAGTAATTTCTCCGCATTGCAAGGTGCAATTCTGAAATTTTTTGCTTTTTCCTGCTCCTCTTAGCATGATAAAGAAGATTCAAAGAGAGTGAGATGCCAGCTCCTTTCATTCAGTCAGTACCTTCAATCATTTCTGGACGTTTTTCAATGGCAAAAATCAATGAATATTGTAAATGCACAAACAGTAATTTCTCCGCATTGCAAGGTGCAATTCTGAAATTTTTTGCTTTTTCCCGCTCCTCTTAGCATGATAAAGAAGATTCAAAGAGAGTGAGGTGCCAGCTCCTTTCATTCAGTCAGTAGCTTCAAACATTTCTGGTATATGAATAACATGTTTTTCAATGGCAAAAATCAATGAATATTGTAAATGCACAAACAGTAATTTCTCCGCATTGCAAGGTGCAATTCTGAAATTTTTTGCTTTTTCCTGCTCCTCTTAGCATGATAAAGAAGATTCAAAGAGAGTGAGATGCCAGCTCCTTTCATTCAATCAGTAGCTTCAATCATTTCTGGACGTTTTTCAATGGCAAAAATCAATGAATATTGTATATGCACAAACAGTAATTTCTCCGCATTGCAAGGTGCAATTCTGAAATTTTTTGCTTTTTCCTGCTCCTCTTAGCATGATAAAGAAGATTCAAAGAGAGTGAGATGCCAGCTCCTTTCATTCAGTCAGTAGCTTCAATCATTTCTGGACGTTTTTCAATGGCAAAAATCAATGAATATTGTAAATGCACAAACAGTAATTTCTCCGCATTGCAAGGTGCAATTCTGAAATTTTTTGCTTTTTCCTGCTCCTCTTAGCATGATAAAGAAGATTCAAAGAGAGTGAGATGCCAGCTCCTTTGATTCAGTCAGTAGCTTCAAACATTTCTGGTATATGAATAACATGATGTTTTTCAATGGCAAAAATCAATGAATATTGTAAATGCACAAACAGTAATTTCTCCGCATTGCAAGGTGCAAGTCTGAAATTTTTTGCTTTTTCCTGCTCCTCTTAGCATGATAAAGAAGATTCAAAGAGAGTGAGATGCCAGCTACTTTCATTCAGTCAGTAGCTTCAATCATTTCTGGACGTTTTTCAATGGTAAAAACCAATGAATATTGTAAAGGCACAAACAGTAATTTCTCCACATTGCAAGGTGCAATTCTGAAATTTTTTGCTTTTTCCTGCTCCTCTTAGCATGATAAAGAAGATTCAAAGAGAGTGAGATGCCAGCTCCTTTCATTCAGTCAGTAGCTTCAAACATTTCTGGTATATGAATAACATGATGTTTTTCAATGGCAAAAATCAATGAATATTGTAAATGCACAAACAGTAATTTCTCCGCATTGCAAGGTGCAAGTCTGAAATTTTTTGCTTTTTCCTGCTCCTCTTAGCATGATAAAGAAGATTCAAAGAGAGTGAGATGCCAGCTACTTTCATTCAGTCAGTAGCTTCAATCATTTCTGGACGTTTTTCAATGGTAAAAATCAATGAATATTGTAAATGCACAAACAGTAATTTCTCCACATTGCAAGGTGCAATTCTGAAATTTTTTGCTTTTTCCTGCTCCTCTTAGCATGATAAAGAAGATTCAAAGAGAGTGAGATGCCAGCTCCTTTCATTCAGTCAGTAGCTTCAAACATTTCTGGTATATGAATAACATGATGTTTTTCAATGGCAAAAATCAATGAATATTGTAAATGCACAAACAGTAATTTCTCCACATTGCAAGGTGCAATTCTGAAATTTTTTGCTTTTTCCTGCTCCTCTTAGCATGATAAAGAAGATTCAAAGAGAGTGAGATGCCAGCTCCTTTCATTCAGTCAGTAGCTTCAAACATTTCTGGTATATGAATAACATGATGTTTTTCAATGGCAAAAATCAATGAATATTGTAAATGCACAAACAGTAATTTCTCCGCATTGCAAGGTGCAATTCTGAAATTTTTTGCTTTTTCCTGCTCCTCTTAGCATGATAAAGAAGATTCAAAGAGAGTGAGATGCCAGCTCCTTTCATTCAGTCAGTAGCTTCAATCATTTCTGGACGTTTTTCAATGGCAAAAATCAATGAATATTGTAAATGCACAAACAGTAATTTCTCCGCATTGCAAGGTGCAATTCTGAAATTTTTTGCTTTTTCCTGCTCCTCTTAGCATGATAAAGAAGATTCAAAGAGAGTGAGATGTCAGCTCCTTTCATTCAGTCAGTAGCTTCAAACATTTCTGGTATATGAATAACATGATGTTTTTCAATGGCAAAAATCAATGAATATTGTAAATGCACAAACAGTAATTTCTCCGCATTGCAAGGTGCAATTCTGAAATTTTTTGCTTTTTCCTGCTCCTCTTAGCATGATAAAGAAGATACAAAGAGAGTGAGATGCCAGCTCCTTTCATTCAGTCAGTAGCTTCAATCATTTCTGGACGTTTTTCAATGGCAAAAATCAATGAATATTGTAAATGCACAAACAGTAATTTCTCCGCATTGCAAGGTGCAATTCTGAAATTTTTTGCTTTTTCCTGCTCCTCTTAGCATGATAAAGAAGATTCAAAGAGAGTGAGATGCCAGCTCCTTTCATTCAGTCAGTAGCTTCAATCATTTCTGGACGTTTTTCAATGGCAAAAATCAATGAATATTGTAAATGCACAAACAGTAATTTCTCCGCATTGCAAGGTGCAATTCTGAAATTTTTTGCTTTTTCCTGCTCCTCTTAGCATGATAAAGATTCAAAGAGAGTGAGATGCCAGCTCCTTTGATTCAGTCAGTAGCTTCAAACATTTCTGGTATATGAATAACATGATGTTTTTCAATGGCAAAAATCAATGAATATTGTAAATGCACAAACAGTAATTTCTCCGCATTGCAAGGTGCAAGTCTGAAATTTTTTGCTTTTTCCTGCTCCTCTTAGCATGATAAAGAAGATTCAAAGAGAGTGAGATGCCAGCTACTTTCATTCAGTCAGTAGCTTCAATCATTTCTGGACGTTTTTCAATGGTAAAAATCAATGAATATTGTAAATGCACAAACAGTAATTTCTCCACATTGCAAGGTGCAATTCTGAAATTTTTTGCTTTTTCCTGCTCCTCTTAGCATGATAAAGAAGATTCAAAGAGAGTGAGATGCCAGCTCCTTTCATTCAGTCAGTAGCTTCAAACATTTCTGGTATATGAATAACATGATGTTTTTCAATGGCAAAAATCAATGAATATTGTAAATGCACAAACAGTAATTTCTCCGCATTGCAAGGTGCAAGTCTGAAATTTTTTGCTTTTTCCTGCTCCTCTTAGCATGATAAAGAAGATTCAAAGAGAGTGAGATGCCAGCTACTTTCATTCAGTCAGTAGCTTCAATCATTTCTGGACGTTTTTCAATGGTAAAAATCAATGAATATTGTAAATGCACAAACAGTAATTTCTCCACATTGCAAGGTGCAATTCTGAAATTTTTTGCTTTTTCCTGCTCCTCTTAGCATGATAAAGAAGATTCAAAGAGAGTGAGATGCCAGCTCCTTTCATTCAGTCAGTAGCTTCAAACATTTCTGGTATATGAATAACATGATGTTTTTCAATGGCAAAAATCAATGAATATTGTAAATGCACAAACAGTAATTTCTCCACATTGCAAGGTGCAATTCTGAAATTTTTTGCTTTTTCCTGCTCCTCTTAGCATGATAAAGAAGATTCAAAGAGAGTGAGATGCCAGCTCCTTTCATTCAGTCAGTAGCTTCAAACATTTCTGGTATATGAATAACATGATGTTTTTCAATGGCAAAAATCAATGAATATTGTAAATGCACAAACAGTAATTTCTCCGCATTGCAAGGTGCAATTCTGAAATTTTTTGCTTTTTCCTGCTCCTCTTAGCATGATAAAGAAGATTCAAAGAGAGTGAGATGCCAGCTCCTTTCATTCAGTCAGTAGCTTCAATCATTTCTGGACGTTTTTCAATGGCAAAAATCAATGAATATTGTAAATGCACAAACAGTAATTTCTCCGCATTGCAAGGTGCAATTCTGAAATTTTTTGCTTTTTCCTGCTCCTCTTAGCATGATAAAGAAGATTCAAAGAGAGTGAGATGTCAGCTCCTTTCATTCAGTCAGTAGCTTCAAACATTTCTGGTATATGAATAACATGATGTTTTTCAATGGCAAAAATCAATGAATATTGTAAATGCACAAACAGTAATTTCTCCGCATTGCAAGGTGCAATTCTGAAATTTTTTGCTTTTTCCTGCTCCTCTTAGCATGATAAAGAAGATTCAAAGAGAGTGAGATGCCAGCTCCTTTCATTCAGTCAGTAGCTTCAATCATTTCTGGACGTTTTTCAATGGCAAAAATCAATGAATATTGTAAATGCACAAACAGTAATTTCTCCGCATTGCAAGGTGCAATTCTGAAATTTTTTGCTTTTTCCTGCTCCTCTTAGCATGATAAAGAAGATTCAAAGAGAGTGAGATGCCAGCTCCTTTCATTCAGTCAGTAGCTTCAATCATTTCTGGACGTTTTTCAATGGCAAAAATCAATGAATATTGTAAATGCACAAACAGTAATTTCTCCGCATTGCAAGGTGCAATTCTGAAATTTTTTGCTTTTTCCTGCTCCTCTTAGCATGATAAAGAAGATTCAAAGAGAGTGAGATGCCAACTCATTTCATTCAGTCAGTAGCTTCAAACATTTCTGGTATATGAATAACATGATGTTTTTCAATGGCAAAAATCAATGAATATTGTAAATGCACAAACAGTAATTTCTCCGCATTGCAAGGTGCAATTCTGAAATTTTTTGCTTTTTCCTGCTCCTCTTAGCATGATAAAGAAGATTCAAAGAGAGTGAGATGCCAGCTCCTTTCATTCAGTCAGTAGCTTCAATCATTTCTGGACGTTTTTCAATTTTCAAAAATCAATGAATATTGTAAATGCACAAACAGTAATTTCTCCGCATTGCAAGGTGCAATTCTGAAATTTTTTGCTTTTTCCTGCTCCTCTTAGCATGATAAAGAAGATTCAAAGAGAGTGAGATGCCAGCTCCTTTCATTCAGTCAGTACCTTCAATCATTTCTGGACGTTTTTCAATGGCAAAAATCAATGAATATTGTAAATGCACAAACAGTAATTTCTCCGCATTGCAAGGTGCAATTCTGAAATTTTTTGCTTTTTCCCGCTCCTCTTAGCATGATAAAGAAGATTCAAAGAGAGTGAGGTGCCAGCTCCTTTCATTCAGTCAGTAGCTTCAAACATTTCTGGTATATGAATAACATGTTTTTCAATGGCAAAAATCAATGAATATTGTAAATGCACAAACAGTAATTTCTCCGCATTGCAAGGTGCAATTCTGAAATTTTTTGCTTTTTCCTGCTCCTCTTAGCATGATAAAGAAGATTCAAAGAGAGTGAGATGCCAGCTCCTTTCATTCAATCAGTAGCTTCAATCATTTCTGGACGTTTTTCAATGGCAAAAATCAATGAATATTGTATATGCACAAACAGTAATTTCTCCGCATTGCAAGGTGCAATTCTGAAATTTTTTGCTTTTTCCTGCTCCTCTTAGCATGATAAAGAAGATTCAAAGAGAGTGAGATGCCAGCTCCTTTCATTCAGTCAGTAGCTTCAATCATTTCTGGACGTTTTTCAATGGCAAAAATCAATGAATATTGTAAATGCACAAACAGTAATTTCTCCGCATTGCAAGGTGCAATTCTGAAATTTTTTGCTTTTTCCTGCTCCTCTTAGCATGATAAAGAAGATTCAAAGAGAGTGAGATGCCAGCTCCTTTGATTCAGTCAGTAGCTTCAAACATTTCTGGTATATGAATAACATGATGTTTTTCAATGGCAAAATCAATGAATATTGTAAATGCACAAACAGTAATTTCTCCGCATTGCAAGGTGCAATTCTGAAATTTTTTGCTTTTTCCTGCTCCTCTTAGCATGATAAAGAAGATTCAAAGAGAGTGAGATGCCAGCTCCTTTCATTCAGTCAGTAGCTTCAATCATTTCTGGACGTTTTTCAATGGCAAAAATCAATGAATATTGTAAATGCACAAACAGTAATTTCTCCGCATTGCAAGGTGCAATTCTGAAATTTTTTGCTTTTTCCTGCTCCTCTTAGCATGATAAAGATTCAAAGAGAGTGAGATGCCAGCTCCTTTGATTCAGTCAGTAGCTTCAAACATTTCTGGTATATGAATAACATGATGTTTTTCAATGGCAAAAATCAATGAATATTGTAAATGCACAAACAGTAATTTCTCCGCATTGCAAGGTGCAAGTCTGAAATTTTTTGCTTTTTCCTGCTCCTCTTAGCATGATAAAGAAGATTCAAAGAGAGTGAGATGCCAGCTACTTTCATTCAGTCAGTAGCTTCAATCATTTCTGGACGTTTTTCAATGGTAAAAATCAATGAATATTGTAAATGCACAAACAGTAATTTCTCCACATTGCAAGGTGCAATTCTGAAATTTTTTGCTTTTTCCTGCTCCTCTTAGCATGATAAAGAAGATTCAAAGAGAGTGAGATGCCAGCTCCTTTCATTCAGTCAGTAGCTTCAAACATTTCTGGTATATGAATAACATGATGTTTTTCAATGGCAAAAATCAATGAATATTGTAAATGCACAAACAGTAATTTCTCCGCATTGCAAGGTGCAAGTCTGAAATTTTTTGCTTTTTCCTGCTCCTCTTAGCATGATAAAGAAGATTCAAAGAGAGTGAGATGCCAGCTACTTTCATTCAGTCAGTAGCTTCAATCATTTCTGGACGTTTTTCAATGGTAAAAATCAATGAATATTGTAAATGCACAAACAGTAATTTCTCCACATTGCAAGGTGCAATTCTGAAATTTTTTGCTTTTTCCTGCTCCTCTTAGCATGATAAAGAAGATTCAAAGAGAGTGAGATGCCAGCTCCTTTCATTCAGTCAGTAGCTTCAAACATTTCTGGTATATGAATAACATGATGTTTTTCAATGGCAAAAATCAATGAATATTGTAAATGCACAAACAGTAATTTCTCCACATTGCAAGGTGCAATTCTGAAATTTTTTGCTTTTTCCTGCTCCTCTTAGCATGATAAAGAAGATTCAAAGAGAGTGAGATGCCAGCTCCTTTCATTCAGTCAGTAGCTTCAAACATTTCTGGTATATGAATAACATGATGTTTTTCAATGGCAAAAATCAATGAATATTGTAAATGCACAAACAGTAATTTCTCCGCATTGCAAGGTGCAATTCTGAAATTTTTTGCTTTTTCCTGCTCCTCTTAGCATGATAAAGAAGATTCAAAGAGAGTGAGATGCCAGCTCCTTTCATTCAGTCAGTAGCTTCAATCATTTCTGGACGTTTTTCAATGGCAAAAATCAATGAATATTGTAAATGCACAAACAGTAATTTCTCCGCATTGCAAGGTGCAATTCTGAAATTTTTTGCTTTTTCCTGCTCCTCTTAGCATGATAAAGAAGATTCAAAGAGAGTGAGATGTCAGCTCCTTTCATTCAGTCAGTAGCTTCAAACATTTCTGGTATATGAATAACATGATGTTTTTCAATGGCAAAAATCAATGAATATTGTAAATGCACAAACAGTAATTTCTCCGCATTGCAAGGTGCAATTCTGAAATTTTTTGCTTTTTCCTGCTCCTCTTAGCATGATAAAGAAGATTCAAAGAGAGTGAGATGCCAGCTCCTTTCATTCAGTCAGTAGCTTCAATCATTTCTGGACGTTTTTCAATGGCAAAAATCAATGAATATTGTAAATGCACAAACAGTAATTTCTCCGCATTGCAAGGTGCAATTCTGAAATTTTTTGCTTTTTCCTGCTCCTCTTAGCATGATAAAGAAGATTCAAAGAGAGTGAGATGCCAGCTCCTTTCATTCAGTCAGTAGCTTCAATCATTTCTGGACGTTTTTCAATGGCAAAAATCAATGAATATTGTAAATGCACAAACAGTAATTTCTCAGCATTGCAAGGTGCAATTCTGAAATTTTTTGCTTTTTCCTGCTCCTCTTAGCATGATAAAGAAGATTCAAAGAGAGTGAGATGCCAACTCCTTTCATTCAGTCAGTAGCTTCAAACATTTCTGGTATATGAATAACATGATGTTTTTCAATGGCAAAAATCAATGAATATTGTAAATGCACAAACAGTAATTTCTCCGCATTGCAAGGTGCAATTCTGAAATTTTTTGCTTTTTCCTGCTCCTCTTAGCATGATAAAGAAGATTCAAAGAGAGTGAGATGCCAGCTCCTTTCATTCAGTCAGTAGCTTCAATCATTTCTGGACGTTTTTCAATGGCAAAAATCAATGAATATTGTAAATGCACAAACAGTAATTTCTCCGCATTGCAAGGTGCAATTCTGAAATTTTTTGCTTTTTCCTGCTCCTCTTAGCATGATAAAGAAGATTCAAAGAGAGTGAGATGCCAGCTCCTTTCATTCAGTCAGTACCTTCAATCATTTCTGGACGTTTTTCAATGGCAAAAATCAATGAATATTGTAAATGCACAAACAGTAATTTCTCCGCATTGCAAGGTGCAATTCTGAAATTTTTTGCTTTTTCCCGCTCCTCTTAGCATGATAAAGAAGATTCAAAGAGAGTGAGGTGCCAGCTCCTTTCATTCAGTCAGTAGCTTCAAACATTTCTGGTATATGAATAACATGTTTTTCAATGGCAAAAATCAATGAATATTGTAAATGCACAAACAGTAATTTCTCCGCATTGCAAGGTGCAATTCTGAAATTTTTTGCTTTTTCCTGCTCCTCTTAGCATGATAAAGAAGATTCAAAGAGAGTGAGATGCCAGCTCCTTTCATTCAATCAGTAGCTTCAATCATTTCTGGACGTTTTTCAATGGCAAAAATCAATGAATATTGTATATGCACAAACAGTAATTTCTCCGCATTGCAAGGTGCAATTCTGAAATTTTTTGCTTTTTCCTGCTCCTCTTAGCATGATAAAGAAGATTCAAAGAGAGTGAGATGCCAGCTCCTTTCATTCAGTCAGTAGCTTCAATCATTTCTGGACGTTTTTCAATGGCAAAAATCAATGAATATTGTAAATGCACAAACAGTAATTTCTCCGCATTGCAAGGTGCAATTCTGAAATTTTTTGCTTTTTCCTGCTCCTCTTAGCATGATAAAGAAGATTCAAAGAGAGTGAGATGCCAGCTCCTTTGATTCAGTCAGTAGCTTCAAACATTTCTGGTATATGAATAACATGATGTTTTTCAATGGCAAAAATCAATGAATATTGTAAATGCACAAACAGTAATTTCTCCGCATTGCAAGGTGCAAGTCTGAAATTTTTTGCTTTTTCCTGCTCCTCTTAGCATGATAAAGAAGATTCAAAGAGAGTGAGATGCCAGCTACTTTCATTCAGTCAGTAGCTTCAATCATTTCTGGACGTTTTTCAATGGTAAAAATCAATGAATATTGTAAATGCACAAACAGTAATTTCTCCACATTGCAAGGTGCAATTCTGAAATTTTTTGCTTTTTCCTGCTCCTCTTAGCATGATAAAGAAGATTCAAAGAGAGTGAGATGCCAGCTCCTTTCATTCAGTCAGTAGCTTCAAACATTTCTGGTATATGAATAACATGATGTTTTTCAATGGCAAAAATCAATGAATATTGTAAATGCACAAACAGTAATTTCTCCGCATTGCAAGGTGCAAGTCTGAATTTTTTTGCTTTTTCCTGCTCCTCTTAGCATGATAAAGAAGATTCAAAGAGAGTGAGATGCCAGCTACTTTCATTCAGTCAGTAGCTTCAATCATTTCTGGACGTTTTTCAATGGTAAAAATCAATGAATATTGTAAATGCACAAACAGTTATTTCTCCACATTGCAAGGTGCAATTCTGAAATTTTTTGCTTTTTCCTGCTCCTCTTAGCATGATAAAGAAGATTCAAAGAGAGTGAGATGCCAGCTCCTTTCATTCAGTCAGTAGCTTCAAACATTTCTGGTATATGAATAACATGATGTTTTTCAATGGCAAAAATCAATGAATATTGTAAATGCACAAACAGTAATTTCTCGACATTGCAAGGTGCAATTCTGAAATTTTTTGCTTTTTCCTGCTCCTCTTAGCATGATAAAGAAGATTCAAAGAGAGTGAGATGTCAGCTCCTTTCATTCAGTCAGTAGCTTCAAACATTTCTGGTATATGAATAACATGATGTTTTTCAATGGCAAAAATCAATGAATATTGTAAATGCACAAACAGTAATTTCTCCGCATTGCAAGGTGCAATTCTGAAATTTTTTGCTTTTTCCTGCTCCTCTTAGCATGATAAAGAAGATTCAAAGAGAGTGAGATGCCAGCTCCTTTCATTCAGTCAGTAGCTTCAATCATTTCTGGACGTTTTTCAATGGCAAAAATCAATGAATATTGTAAATGCACAAACAGTAATTTCTCCGCATTGCAAGGTGCAATTCTGAAATTTTTTGCTTTTTCCTGCTCCTCTTAGCATGATAAAGAAGATTCAAAGAGAGTGAGATGTCAGCTCCTTTCATTCAGTCAGTAGCTTCAAACATTTCTGGTATATGAATAACATGATGTTTTTCAATGGCAAAAATCAATGAATATTGTAAATGCACAAACAGTAATTTCTCCGCATTGCAAGGTGCAATTCTGAAATTTTTTGCTTTTTCCTGCTCCTCTTAGCATGATAAAGAAGATTCAAAGAGAGTGAGATGCCAGCTCCTTTGATTCAGTCAGTAGCTTCAAACATTTCTGGTATATGAATAACATGATGTTTTTCAATGGCAAAAATCAATGAATATTGTAAATGCACAAACAGTAATTTCTCCGCATTGCAAGGTGCAAGTCTGAAATTTTTTGCTTTTTCCTGCTCCTCTTAGCATGATAAAGAAGATTCAAAGAGAGTGAGATGCCAGCTACTTTCATTCAGTCAGTAGCTTCAATCATTTCTGGACGTTTTTCAATGGTAAAAATCAATGAATATTGTAAATGCACAAACAGTAATTTCTCCACATTGCAAGGTGCAATTCTGAAATTTTTTGCTTTTTCCTGCTCCTCTTAGCATGATAAAGAAGATTCAAAGAGAGTGAGATGCCAGCTCCTTTCATTCAGTCAGTAGCTTCAAACATTTCTGGTATATGAATAACATGATGTTTTTCAATGGCAAAAATCAATGAATATTGTAAATGCACAAACAGTAATTTCTCCGCATTGCAAGGTGCAAGTCTGAAATTTTTTGCTTTTTCCTGCTCCTCTTAGCATGATAAAGAAGATTCAAAGAGAGTGAGATGCCAGCTACTTTCATTCAGTCAGTAGCTTCAATCATTTCTGGACGTTTTTCAATGGTAAAAATCAATGAATATTGTAAATGCACAAACAGTAATTTCTCCACATTGCAAGGTGCAATTCTGAAATTTTTTGCTTTTTCCTGCTCCTCTTAGCATGATAAAGAAGATTCAAAGAGAGTGAGATGCCAGCTCCTTTCATTCAGTCAGTAGCTTCAAACATTTCTGGTATATGAATAACATGATGTTTTTCAATGGCAAAAATCAATGAATATTGTAAATGCACAAACAGTAATTTCTCCACATTGCAAGGTGCAATTCTGAAATTTTTTGCTTTTTCCTGCTCCTCTTAGCATGATAAAGAAGATTCAAAGAGAGTGAGATGCCAGCTCCTTTCATTCAGTCAGTAGCTTCAAACATTTCTGGTATATGAATAACATGATGTTTTTCAATGGCAAAAATCAATGAATATTGTAAATGCACAAACAGTAATTTCTCCGCATTGCAAGGTGCAATTCTGAAATTTTTTGCTTTTTCCTGCTCCTCTTAGCATGATAAAGAAGATTCAAAGAGAGTGAGATGCCAGCTCCTTTCATTCAGTCAGTAGCTTCAATCATTTCTGGACGTTTTTCAATGGCAAAAATCAATGAATATTGTAAATGCACAAACAGTAATTTCTCCGCATTGCAAGGTGCAATTCTGAAATTTTTTGCTTTTTCCTGCTCCTCTTAGCATGATAAAGAAGATTCAAAGAGAGTGAGATGTCAGCTCCTTTCATTCAGTCAGTAGCTTCAAACATTTCTGGTATATGAATAACATGATGTTTTTCAATGGCAAAAATCAATGAATATTGTAAATGCACAAACAGTAATTTCTCCGCATTGCAAGGTGCAATTCTGAAATTTTTTGCTTTTTCCTGCTCCTCTTAGCATGATAAAGAAGATTCAAAGAGAGTGAGATGCCAGCTCCTTTCATTCAGTCAGTAGCTTCAATCATTTCTTGACGTTTTTCAATGGCAAAAATCAATGAATATTGTAAATGCACAAACAGTAATTTCTCCGCATTGCAAGGTGCAATTCTGAAATTTTTTGCTTTTTCCTGCTCCTCTTAGCATGATAAAGAAGATTCAAAGAGAGTGAGATGCCAGCTCCTTTCATTCAGTCAGTAGCTTCAATCATTTCTGGACGTTTTTCAATGGCAAAAATCAATGAATATTGTAAATGCACAAACAGTAATTTCTCCGCATTGCAAGGTGCAATTCTGAAATTTTTTGCTTTTTCCTGCTCCTCTTAGCATGATAAAGAAGATTCAAAGAGAGTGAGATGCCAACTCCTTTCATTCAGTCAGTAGCTTCAAACATTTCTGGTATATGAATAACATGATGTTTTTCAATGGCAAAAATCAATGAATATTGTAAATGCACAAACAGTAATTTCTCCGCATTGCAAGGTGCAATTCTGAAATTTTTTGCTTTTTCCTGCTCCTCTTAGCATGATAAAGAAGATTCAAAGAGAGTGAGATGCCAGCTCCTTTCATTCAGTCAGTAGCTTCAATCATTTCTGGACGTTTTTCAATTTTCAAAAATCAATGAATATTGTAAATGCACAAACAGTAATTTCTCCGCATTGCAAGGTGCAATTCTGAAATTTTTTGCTTTTTCCTGCTCCTCTTAGCATGATAAAGAAGATTCAAAGAGAGTGAGATGCCAGCTCCTTTCATTCAGTCAGTACCTTCAATCATTTCTGGACGTTTTTCAATGGCAAAAATCAATGAATATTGTAAATGCACAAACAGTAATTTCTCCGCATTGCAAGGTGCAATTCTGAAATTTTTTGCTTTTTCCCGCTCCTCTTAGCATGATAAAGAAGATTCAAAGAGAGTGAGGTGCCAGCTCCTTTCATTCAGTCAGTAGCTTCAAACATTTCTGGTATATGAATAACATGTTTTTCAATGGCAAAAATCAATGAATATTGTAAATGCACAAACAGTAATTTCTCCGCATTGCAAGGTGCAATTCTGAAATTTTTTGCTTTTTCCTGCTCCTCTTAGCATGATAAAGAAGATTCAAAGAGAGTGAGATGCCAGCTCCTTTCATTCAATCAGTAGCTTCAATCATTTCTGGACGTTTTTCAATGGCAAAAATCAATGAATATTGTATATGCACAAACAGTAATTTCTCCGCATTGCAAGGTGCAATTCTGAAATTTTTTGCTTTTTCCTGCTCCTCTTAGCATGATAAAGAAGATTCAAAGAGAGTGAGATGCCAGCTCCTTTCATTCAGTCAGTAGCTTCAATCATTTCTGGACGTTTTTCAATGGCAAAAATCAATGAATATTGTAAATGCACAAACAGTAATTTCTCCGCATTGCAAGGTGCAATTCTGAAATTTTTTGCTTTTTCCTGCTCCTCTTAGCATGATAAAGAAGATTCAAAGAGAGTGAGATGCCAGCTCCTTTGATTCAGTCAGTAGCTTCAAACATTTCTGGTATATGAATAACATGATGTTTTTCAATGGCAAAATCAATGAATATTGTAAATGCACAAACAGTAATTTCTCCGCATTGCAAGGTGGAATTCTGAAATTTTTTGCTTTTTCCTGCTCCTCTTAGCATGATAAAGAAGATTCAAAGAGAGTGAGATGCCAGCTCCTTTCATTCAGTCAGTAGCTTCAATCATTTCTGGACGTTTTTCAATGGCAAAAATCAATGAATATTGTAAATGCACAAACAGTAATTTCTCCGCATTGCAAGGTGCAATTCTGAAATTTTTTGCTTTTTCCTGCTCCTCTTAGCATGATAAAGATTCAAAGAGAGTGAGATGCCAGCTCCTTTGATTCAGTCAGTAGCTTCAAACATTTCTGGTATATGAATAACATGATGTTTTTCAATGGCAAAAATCAATGAATATTGTAAATGCACAAACAGTAATTTCTCCGCATTGCAAGGTGCAAGTCTGAAATTTTTTGCTTTTTCCTGCTCCTCTTAGCATGATAAAGAAGATTCAAAGAGAGTGAGATGCCAGCTACTTTCATTCAGTCAGTAGCTTCAATCATTTCTGGACGTTTTTCAATGGTAAAAATCAATGAATATTGTAAATGCACAAACAGTAATTTCTCCACATTGCAAGGTGCAATTCTGAAATTTTTTGCTTTTTCCTGCTCCTCTTAGCATGATAAAGAAGATTCAAAGAGAGTGAGATGCCAGCTCCTTTCATTCAGTCAGTAGCTTCAAACATTTCTGGTATATGAATAACATGATGTTTTTCAATGGCAAAAATCAATGAATATTGTAAATGCACAAACAGTAATTTCTCCGCATTGCAAGGTGCAAGTCTGAAATTTTTTGCTTTTTCCTGCTCCTCTTAGCATGATAAAGAAGATTCAAAGAGAGTGAGATGCCAGCTACTTTCATTCAGTCAGTAGCTTCAATCATTTCTGGACGTTTTTCAATGGTAAAAATCAATGAATATTGTAAATGCACAAACAGTAATTTCTCCACATTGCAAGGTGCAATTCTGAAATTTTTTGCTTTTTCCTGCTCCTCTTAGCATGATAAAGAAGATTCAAAGAGAGTGAGATGCCAGCTCCTTTCATTCAGTCAGTAGCTTCAAACATTTCTGGTATATGAATAACATGATGTTTTTCAATGGCAAAAATCAATGAATATTGTAAATGCACAAACAGTAATTTCTCCACATTGCAAGGTGCAATTCTGAAATTTTTTGCTTTTTCCTGCTCCTCTTAGCATGATAAAGAAGATTCAAAGAGAGTGAGATGCCAGCTCCTTTCATTCAGTCAGTAGCTTCAAACATTTCTGGTATATGAATAACATGATGTTTTTCAATGGCAAAAATCAATGAATATTGTAAATGCACAAACAGTAATTTCTCCGCATTGCAAGGTGCAATTCTGAAATTTTTTGCTTTTTCCTGCTCCTCTTAGCATGATAAAGAAGATTCAAAGAGAGTGAGATGCCAGCTCCTTTCATTCAGTCAGTAGCTTCAATCATTTCTGGACGTTTTTCAATGGCAAAAATCAATGAATATTGTAAATGCACAAACAGTAATTTCTCCGCATTGCAAGGTGCAATTCTGAAATTTTTTGCTTTTTCCTGCTCCTCTTAGCATGATAAAGAAGATTCAAAGAGAGTGAGATGTCAGCTCCTTTCATTCAGTCAGTAGCTTCAAACATTTCTGGTATATGAATAACATGATGTTTTTCAATGGCAAAAATCAATGAATATTGTAAATGCACAAACAGTAATTTCTCCGCATTGCAAGGTGCAATTCTGAAATTTTTTGCTTTTTCCTGCTCCTCTTAGCATGATAAAGAAGATTCAAAGAGAGTGAGATGCCAGCTCCTTTCATTCAGTCAGTAGCTTCAATCATTTCTGGACGTTTTTCAATGGCAAAAATCAATGAATATTGTAAATGCACAAACAGTAATTTCTCCGCATTGCAAGGTGCAATTCTGAAATTTTTTGCTTTTTCCTGCTCCTCTTAGCATGATAAAGAAGATTCAAAGAGAGTGAGATGCCAGCTCCTTTCATTCAGTCAGTAGCTTCAATCATTTCTGGACGTTTTTCAATGGCAAAAATCAATGAATATTGTAAATGCACAAACAGTAATTTCTCAGCATTGCAAGGTGCAATTCTGAAATTTTTTGCTTTTTCCTGCTCCTCTTAGCATGATAAAGAAGATTCAAAGAGAGTGAGATGCCAACTCCTTTCATTCAGTCAGTAGCTTCAAACATTTCTGGTATATGAATAACATGATGTTTTTCAATGGCAAAAATCAATGAATATTGTAAATGCACAAACAGTAATTTCTCCGCATTGCAAGGTGCAATTCTGAAATTTTTTGCTTTTTCCTGCTCCTCTTAGCATGATAAAGAAGATTCAAAGAGAGTGAGATGCCAGCTCCTTTCATTCAGTCAGTAGCTTCAATCATTTCTGGACGTTTTTCAATGGCAAAAATCAATGAATATTGTAAATGCACAAACAGTAATTTCTCCGCATTGCAAGGTGCAATTCTGAAATTTTTTGCTTTTTCCTGCTCCTCTTAGCATGATAAAGAAGATTCAAAGAGAGTGAGATGCCAGCTCCTTTCATTCAGTCAGTACCTTCAATCATTTCTGGACGTTTTTCAATGGCAAAAATCAATGAATATTGTAAATGCACAAACAGTAATTTCTCCGCATTGCAAGGTGCAATTCTGAAATTTTTTGCTTTTTCCCGCTCCTCTTAGCATGATAAAGAAGATTCAAAGAGAGTGAGGTGCCAGCTCCTTTCATTCAGTCAGTAGCTTCAAACATTTCTGGTATATGAATAACCTGTTTTTCAATGGCAAAAATCAATGAATATTGTAAATGCACAAACAGTAATTTCTCCGCATTGCAAGGTGCAATTCTGAAATTTTTTGCTTTTTCCTGCTCCTCTTAGCATGATAAAGAAGATTCAAAGAGAGTGAGATGCCAGCTCCTTTCATTCAATCAGTAGCTTCAATCATTTCTGGACGTTTTTCAATGGCAAAAATCAATGAATATTGTATATGCACAAACAGTAATTTCTCCGCATTGCAAGGTGCAATTCTGAAATTTTTTGCTTTTTCCTGCTCCTCTTAGCATGATAAAGAAGATTCAAAGAGAGTGAGATGCCAGCTCCTTTCATTCAGTCAGTAGCTTCAATCATTTCTGGACGTTTTTCAATGGCAAAAATCAATGAATATTGTAAATGCACAAACAGTAATTTCTCCGCATTGCAAGGTGCAATTCTGAAATTTTTTGCTTTTTCCTGCTCCTCTTAGCATGATAAAGAAGATTCAAAGAGAGTGAGATGCCAGCTCCTTTGATTCAGTCAGTAGCTTCAAACATTTCTGGTATATGAATAACATGATGTTTTTCAATGGCAAAAATCAATGAATATTGTAAATGCACAAACAGTAATTTCTCCGCATTGCAAGGTGCAAGTCTGAAATTTTTTGCTTTTTCCTGCTCCTCTTAGCATGATAAAGAAGATTCAAAGAGAGTGAGATGCCAGCTACTTTCATTCAGTCAGTAGCTTCAATCATTTCTGGACGTTTTTCAATGGTAAAAATCAATGAATATTGTAAATGCACAAACAGTAATTTCTCCACATTGCAAGGTGCAATTCTGAAATTTTTTGCTTTTTCCTGCTCCTCTTAGCATGATAAAGAAGATTCAAAGAGAGTGAGATGCCAGCTCCTTTCATTCAGTCAGTAGCTTCAAAAATTTCTGGTATATGAATAACATGATGTTTTTCAATGGCAAAAATCAATGAATATTGTAAATGCACAAACAGTAATTTCTCCGCATTGCAAGGTGCAAGTCTGAAATTTTTTGCTTTTTCCTGCTCCTCTTAGCATGATAAAGAAGATTCAAAGAGAGTGAGATGCCAGCTACTTTCATTCAGTCAGTAGCTTCAATCATTTCTGGACGTTTTTCAATGGTAAAAATCAATGAATATTGTAAATGCACAAACAGTTATTTCTCCACATTGCAAGGTGCAATTCTGAAATTTTTTGCTTTTTCCTGCTCCTCTTAGCATGATAAAGAAGATTCAAAGAGAGTGAGATGCCAGCTCCTTTCATTCAGTCAGTAGCTTCAAACATTTCTGGTATATGAATAACATGATGTTTTTCAATGGCAAAAATCAATGAATATTGTAAATGCACAAACAGTAATTTCTCCACATTGCAAGGTGCAATTCTGAAATTTTTTGCTTTTTCCTGCTCCTCTTAGCATGATAAAGAAGATTCAAAGAGAGTGAGATGCCAGCTCCTTTCATTCAGTCAGTAGCTTCAAACATTTCTGGTATATGAATAACATGATGTTTTTCAATGGCAAAAATCAATGAATATTGTAAATGCACAAACAGTAATTTCTCCGCATTGCAAGGTGCAATTCTGAAATTTTTTGCTTTTTCCTGCTCCTCTTAGCATGATAAAGAAGATTCAAAGAGAGTGAGATGCCAGCTCCTTTCATTCAGTCAGTAGCTTCAATCATTTCTGGACGTTTTTCAATGGCAAAAATCAATGAATATTGTAAATGCACAAACAGTAATTTCTCCGCATTGCAAGGTGCAATTCTGAAATTTTTTGCTTTTTCCTGCTCCTCTTAGCATGATAAAGAAGATTCAAAGAGAGTGAGATGTCAGCTCCTTTCATTCAGTCAGTAGCTTCAAACATTTCTGGTATATGAATAACATGATGTTTTTCAATGGCAAAAATCAATGAATATTGTAAATGCACAAACAGTAATTTCTCCGCATTGCAAGGTGCAATTCTGAAATTTTTTGCTTTTTCCTGCTCCTCTTAGCATGATAAAGAAGATTCAAAGAGAGTGAGATGCCAGCTCCTTTCATTCAGTCAGTAGCTTCAATCATTTCTGGACGTTTTTCAATGGCAAAAATCAATGAATATTGTAAATGCACAAACAGTAATTTCTCCACATTGCAAGGTGCAATTCTGAAATTTTTTGCTTTTTCCTGCTCCTCTTAGCATGATAAAGAAGATTCAAAGAGAGTGAGATGCCAGCTCCTTTCATTCAGTCAGTAGCTTCAAACATTTCTGGTATATGAATAACATGATGTTTTTCAATGGCAAAAATCAATGAATATTGTAAATGCACAAACAGTAATTTCTCCACATTGCAAGGTGCAATTCTGAAATTTTTTGCTTTTTCCTGCTCCTCTTAGCATGATAAAGAAGATTCAAAGAGAGTGAGATGCCAGCTCCTTTCATTCAGTCAGTAGCTTCAAACATTTCTGGTATATGAATAACATGATGTTTTTCAATGGCAAAAATCAATGAATATTGTAAATGCACAAACAGTAATTTCTCCGCATTGCAAGGTGCAAGTCTGAAATTTTTTGCTTTTTCCTGCTCCTCTTAGCATGATAAAGAAGATTCAAAGAGAGTGAGATGCCAGCTACTTTCATTCAGTCAGTAGCTTCAATCATTTCTGGACGTTTTTCAATGGTAAAAATCAATGAATATTGTAAATGCACAAACAGTAATTTCTCCGCATTGCAAGGTGCAAGTCTGAAATTTTTTGCTTTTTCCTGCTCCTCTTAGCATGATAAAGAAGATTCAAAGAGAGTGAGATGCCAGCTACTTTCATTCAGTCAGTAGCTTCAATCATTTCTGGACGTTTTTCAATGGTAAAAATCAATGAATATTGTAAATGCACAAACAGTAATTTCTCCACATTGCAAGGTGCAATTCTGAAATTTTTTGCTTTTTCCTGCTCCTCTTAGCATGATAAAGAAGATTCAAAGAGAGTGAGATGCCAGCTCCTTTCATTCAGTCAGTAGCTTCAAACATTTCTGGTATATGAATAACATGATGTTTTTCAATGGCAAAAATCAATGAATATTGTAAATGCACAAACAGTAATTTCTCCACATTGCAAGGTGCAATTCTGAAATTTTTTGCTTTTTCCTGCTCCTCTTAGCATGATAAAGAAGATTCAAAGAGAGTGAGATGCCAGCTCCTTTCATTCAGTCAGTAGCTTCAAACATTTCTGGTATATGAATAACATGATGTTTTTCAATGGCAAAAATCAATGAATATTGTAAATGCACAAACAGTAATTTCTCCGCATTGCAAGGTGCAATTCTGAAATTTTTTGCTTTTTCCTGCTCCTCTTAGCATGATAAAGAAGATTCAAAGAGAGTGAGATGCCAGCTCCTTTCATTCAGTCAGTAGCTTCAATCATTTCTGGACGTTTTTCAATGGCAAAAATCAATGAATATTGTAAATGCACAAACAGTAATTTCTCCGCATTGCAAGGTGCAATTCTGAAATTTTTTGCTTTTTCCTGCTCTTCTTAGCATGATAAAGAAGATTCAAAGAGAGTGAGATGTCAGCTCCTTTCATTCAGTCAGTAGCTTCAAACATTTCTGGTATATGAATAACATGATGTTTTTCAATGGCAAAAATCAATGAATATTGTAAATGCACAAACAGTAATTTCTCCGCATTGCAAGGTGCAATTCTGAAATTTTTTGCTTTTTCCTGCTCCTCTTAGCATGATAAAGAAGATTCAAAGAGAGTGAGATGCCAGCTCCTTTCATTCAGTCAGTAGCTTCAATCATTTCTGGACGTTTTTCAATGGCAAAAATCAATGAATATTGTAAATGCACAAACAGTAATTTCTCCGCATTGCAAGGTGCAATTCTGAAATTTTTTGCTTTTTCCTGCTCCTCTTAGCATGATAAAGAAGATTCAAAGAGAGTGAGATGCCAGCTCCTTTCGTTCAGTCAGTAGCTTCAATCATTTCTGGACGTTTTTCAATGGCAAAAATCATTGAATATTATAAATGCACAAACAGTAATTTCTCCGCATTGCAAGGTACAATTCTGAAATTTTTTACTTTTTCCTGCTCCTCTTAGCATGATAAAGAAGATTCAAAGAGAGTGAGATGCCAGCTCCTTTCATTCAGTCAGTAGCTTCAATCATTTCTGGTATATGAATAACATGATGTTTTTCAGTGGCAAAAATCAATGAATATTGTAAATGCACAAACAGTAATTTCTCCGCATTGCAAGGTGCAATTCTGAAATTTTTTGCTTTTTCCTGCTCCTCTTAGCATGATAAAGAAGATTCAAAGAGAGTGAGATGCCAGCTCCTTTCATTCAGTCAGTAGCTTCAATCATTTCTGGACGTTTTTCAATGGCAAAAATCAATGAATATTGTAAATGCACAAACAGTAATTTCTCCGCATTGCAAGGTGCATTTCTGAAATTTTTTGCTTTTTCCTGCTCCTCTTAGCATGATAAACAAGATTCAAAGAGAGTGAGATGCCAGCTCCTTTCATTCAGTCAGTAGCTTCAATCATTTCTGGACGTTTTTCAATGGCAAAAATCAATGAATATTGTAAATGCACAAACAGTAATTTCTCCGCATTGCAAGGTGCAATTCTGAAATTTTTTGCTTTTTCCTGCTCCTCTTAGCATGATAAAGAAGATTCAAAGAGAGTGAGATGCCAGCTCCTTTCATTCAGTCAGTAGCTTCAAACATTTCTGGTATATGAATAACATGATGTTTTTCAATGGCAAAAATCAATGAATATTGTAAATGCACAAACAGTAATTTCTCCGCATTGCAAGGTGCAAGTCTGAAATTTTTTGCTTTTTCCTGCTCCTCTTAGCATGATAAAGAAGATTCAAAGAGAGTGAGATGCCAGCTCCTTTCATTCAGTCAGTAGCTTCAATCATTTCTGGATGTTTTTCAATGGCAAAAATCAATGAATATTGTAAATGCACAAACTGTAATTTCTCCGTATTGCAAGGTGCAATTCTGAAATTTTTTGCTTTTTCCTGCTCCTCTTAGCATGATAAAGAAGATTCAAAGATAGTGAGATGCCAGCTCCTTTCATTCAGTCAGTAGCTTCAATCATTTCTGGACGTTTCTCAATGGCAAAAATCAATGAATATTGTAAATGCACAAACAGTAATTTCTCCGCATTGCAAGGTGCAATTCTGAAATTTTTTGCTTTTTCCTGCTCCTCTTAGCATGATAAAGAAGATTCAAAGAGAGTGAGATGCCAGCTCCTTTCATTTAGTCAGTACCTTCAATCATTTCTGGACGTTTTTCAATGGCAAAAATCAATGAATATTGTAAATGCACAAACAGTAATTTCTCCGCATTGCAAGGTGCAATTCTGAAATTTTTTGCTTTTTCCCGCTCCTCTTAGCATGATAAAGAAGATTCAAAGAGAGTGAGGTGCCAGCTCCTTTCATTCAGTCAGTAGCTTCAAACATTTCTGGTATATGAATAACATGTTTTTCAATGGCAAAAATCAATGAATATTGTAAATGCACAAACAGTAATTTCTCCGCATTGCAAGGTGCAATTCTGAAATTTTTTGATTTTTCCTGCTCCTCTTAGCATGATAAAGAAGATTCAAAGAGAGTGAGATGCCAGCTCCTTTCATTCAGTCAGTAGCTTCAATCATTTCTGGACGTTTTTCAATGGCAAAAATCAATGAATATTGTAAATGCACAAACAGTAATTTCTCCGAATTGCAAGGTGCAATTCTGAAATTTTTTGCTTTTTCCTGCTCCTCTTAGCATGATAAAGAAGATTCAAAGAGAGTGAGATGCCAGCTCCTTTCATTCAGTCAGTAGCTTCAAACATTTCTGATATATGAATAACATGATGTTTTTCAATGGCAAAAATCAATGAATATTGTAAATGCACAAACAGTAATTTCTCCGCATTGCAAGGTGCAATTCTGAAATTTTTTGCTTTTTCCTGCTCCTCTTAGCATGATAAAGAAGATTCAAAGAGAGTGAGATGCCAGCTCCTTTCATTCAGTCAGTAGCTTCAAACATTTCTGGTATATGAATAACATGATGTTTTTCAATGGCAAAAATCAATGAATATTGTAAATGCACAAACAGTAATTTTTCCGCATTGCAAGGTGCAAGTCTGAAATTTTTTGCTTTTTCCTGCTCCTCTTAGCATGATAAAGAAGATTCAAAGAGAGTGAGATGCCAGCTACTTTCATTCAGTCAGTAGCTTCTATCATTTCTGGACGTTTTTCAATGGTAAAAATCAATGAATATTGTAAATGCACAAACAGTAATTTCTCCACATTGCAAGGTGCAATTCTGAAATTTTTTGCTTTTTCCTGCTCCTCTTAGCATGATAAAGAAGATTCAAAGAGAGTGAGATGCCAGCTCCTTTCATTCAGTCAGTAGCTTCAAACATTTCTGGTATATGAATAACATGATGTTTTTCAATGGCAAAAATCAATGAATATTGTAAATGCACAAACAGTAATTTCTCCGCATTGCAAGGTGCAATTCTGAAATTTTTTGCTTTTTCCTGCTCCTCTTAGCATGATAAAGAAGATTCAAAGAGAGTGAGATGCCAGCTCCTTTCATTCAGTCAGTAGCTTCAATCATTTCTGGATGTTTTTCAATGGCAAAAATCAATGAATATTGTAAATGCACAAGCTGTAATTTCTCCGCATTGCAAGGTGCAATTCTGAAATTTTTTGCTTTTTCCTGCTCCTCTTAGCATGATAAAGAAGATTCAAAGAGAGTGAGATGCCAGCTCCTTTCATTCAGTCAGTAGCTTCAATCATTTCTGGACGTTTTTCAGTGGCAAAAATCAATGAATATTGTAAATGCACAAACAGTAATTTCTCCGCATTGCAAGGTGCAATTCTGAAATTTTTTGCTTTTTCCTGCTCCTCTTAGCATGATAAAGAAGATTCAAAGAGAGTGAGATGCCAGCTCCTTTCATTCAGTCAGTACCTTCAATCATTTCTGGACGTTTTTCAATGGCAAAAATCAATGAATATTGTAAATGCACAAACAGTAATTTCTCCGCATTGCAAGGTGCAAGTCTGAAATTTTTTGCTTTTTCCTGCTCCTCTTAGCATGATAAAGAAGATTCAAAGAGAGTGAGATGCCAGCTACTTTCATTCAGTCAGTAGCTTCAATCATTTCTGGACGTTTTTCAATGGTAAAAATCAATGAATATTGTAAATGCACAAACAGTAATTTCTCCACATTGCAAGGTGCAATTCTGAAATTTTTTGCTTTTTCCTGCTCCTCTTAGCATGATAAAGAAGATTCAAAGAGAGTGAGATGCCAGCTCCTTTCATTCAGTCAGTAGCTTCAAACATTTCTGGTATATGAATAACATGATGTTTTTCAATGGCAAAAATCAATGAATATTGTAAATGCACAAACAGTAATTTCTCCGCATTGCAAGGTGCAATTCTGAAATTTTTTGCTTTTTCCTGCTCCTCTTAGCATGATAAAGAAGATTCAAAGAGAGTGAGATGCCAGCTCCTTTCATTCAGTCAGTAGCTTCAATCATTTCTGGATGTTTTTCAATGGCAAAAATCAATGAATATTGTAAATGCACAAACTGTAATTTCTCCGCATTGCAAGGTGCAATTCTGAAATTTTTTGCTTTTTCCTGCTCCTCTTAGCATGATAAAGAAGATTCAAAGAGAGTGAGATGCCAGCTCCTTTCATTCAGTCAGTAGCTTCAATCATTTCTGGACGTTTTTCAATGGCAAAAATCAATGAATATTGTAAATGCACAAACAGTAATTTCTCCGCATTGCAAGGTGCAATTCTGAAATTTATTGCTTTTTCCTGCTCCTCTTAGCATGATAAAGAAGATTCAAAGAGAGTGAGATGCCAGCTCCTTTCATTCAGTCAGTAGCTTCAATCATTTCTGGACGTTTTTCAATGGCAAAAATCAATGAATATTGTAAATGCACAAACAGTAATTTCTCCGCATTGCAAGGTGCAATTCTGAAAGTTTTTGCTTTGTCCCGCTCCTCTTAGCATGATAAAGAAGATTCAAAGAGAGTGAGGTGCCAGCTCCTTTCATTCAGTCAGTAGCTTCAAACATTTCTGGTATATGAATAACATGTTTTTCAATGGCAAAAATCAATGAATATTGTAAATGCACAAACAGTAATTTCTCCGCATTGCAAGGTGCAATTCTGAAATTTTTTGATTTTTCCTGCTCCTCTTAGCATGATAAAGAAGATTCAAAGAGAGTGAGATGCCAGCTCCTTTCATTCAGTCAGTAGGTTCAATCATTTCTGGATGTTTTTCAATGGCAAAAATCAATGAATATTGTAAATGCACAAACTGTAATTTCTCCGCATTGCAAGGTGCAATTCTGAAATTTTTTGCTTTTTCCTGCTCCTCTTAGCATGATAAAGAAGATTCAAAGAGAGTGAGATGCCAGCTCCTTTCATTCAGTCAGTACCTTCAATCATTTCTGGACGTTTTTCAATGGCAAAAATCAATGAATATTGTAAATGCACAAACAGTAATTTCTCCGCATTGCAAGGTGCAAGTCTGAAATTTTTTGCTTTTTCCTGCTCCTCTTAGCATGATAAAGAAGATTCAAAGAGAGTGAGATGCCAGCTACTTTCATTCAGTCAGTAGCTTCAATCATTTCTGGACGTTTTTCAATGGTAAAAATCAATGAATATTGTAAATGCACAAACAGTAATTTCTCCACATTGCAAGGTGCAATTCTGAAATTTTTTGCTTTTTCCTGCTCCTCTTAGCATGATAAAGAAGATTCAAAGAGAGTGAGATGCCAGCTCCTTTCATTCAGTCAGTAGCTTCAAACATTTCTGGTATATGAATAACATGATGTTTTTCAATGGCAAAAATCAATGAATATTGTAAATGCACAAACAGTAATTTCTCCGCATTGCAAGGTGCAATTCTGAAATTTTTTGCTTTTTCCTGCTCCTCTTAGCATGATAAAGAAGATTCAAAGAGAGTGAGATGCCAGCTCCTTTCATTCAGTCAGTACCTTCAATCATTTCTGGACGTTTTTCAATGGCAAAAATCAATGAATATTGTAAATGCACAAACAGTAATTTCTCCGCATTGCAAGGTGCAATTCTGAAATTTTTTGCTTTTTCCCGCTCCTCTTAGCATGATAAAGAAGATTCAAAGAGAGTGAGGTGCCAGCTCCTTTCATTCAGTCAGTAGCTTCAAACATTTCTGGTATATGAATAACATGTTTTTCAATGGCAAAAATCAATGAATATTGTAAATGCACAAACAGTAATTTCTCCGCATTGCAAGGTGCAATTCTGAAATTTTTTGCTTTTTCCTGCTCCTCTTAGCATGATAAGAAGATTCAAAGAGAGTGAGATGCCAGCTCCTTTCATTCAGTCAGTAGCTTCAATCATTTCTGGACGTTTTTCAATGGCAAAAATCAATGAATATTGTAAATGCACAAACAGCAATTTCTCCGCATTGCAAGGTGCATTTCTGAAATTTTTTGCTTTTTCCTGCTCCTCTTAGCATGATAAACAAGATTCAAAGAGAGTGAGATGCCAGCTCCTTTCATTCAGTCAGTAGCTTCAATCATTTCTGGACGTTTTTCAATGGCAAAAATCAATGAATATTGTAAATGCACAAACAGTAATTTCTCCGCATTGCAAGGTGCAATTCTGAAATTTTTTGCTTTTTCCTGCTCCTCTTAGCATGATAAAGAAGATTCAAAGAGAGTGAGATGCCAGCTCCTTTCATTCAGTCAGTAGCTTCAAACATTTCTGGTATATGAATAACATGATGTTTTTCAATGGCAAAAATCAATGAATATTGTAAATGCACAAACAGTAATTTCTCCGCATTGCAAGGTGCAAGTCTGAAATTTTTTGCTTTTTCCTGCTCCTCTTAGCATGATAAAGAACATTCAAAGAGAGTGAGATGCCAGCTCCTTTCATTCAGTCAGTAGCTTCAATCATTTCTGGATGTTTTTCAATGGCAAAAATCAATGAATATTGTAAATGCACAAACTGTAATTTCTCCGTATTGCAAGGTGCAATTCTGAAATTTTTTGCTTTTTCCTGCTCCTCTTAGCATGATAAAGAAGATTCAAAGAGAGTGAGATGCCAGCTCCTTTCATTCAGTCAGTAGCTTCAATCATTTCTGGACGTTTTTCAATGGCAAAAATCAATGAATATTGTAAATGCACAAACAGTAATTTCTCCGCATTGCAAGGTGCAATTCTGAAATTTTTTGCTTTTTCCTGCTCCTCTTAGCATGATAAAGAAGATTCAAAGAGAGTGAGATGCCAGCTCCTTTCATTTAGTCAGTACCTTCAATCATTTCTGGACGTTTTTCAATGGCAAAAATCAATGAATATTGTAAATGCACAAACAGTAATTTCTCCGCATTGCAAGGTGCAATTCTGAAATTTTTTGCTTTTTCCCGCTCCTCTTAGCATGATAAAGAAGATTCAAAGAGAGTGAGGTGCCAGCTCCTTTCATTCAGTCAGTAGCTTCAAACATTTCTGGTATATGAATAACATGTTTTTCAATGGCAAAAATCAATGAATATTGTAAATGCACAAACAGTAATTTCTCCGCATTGCAAGGTGCAATTCTGAAATTTTTTGATTTTTCCTGCTCCTCTTAGCATGATAAAGAAGATTCAAAGAGAGTGAGATGCCAGCTCCTTTCATTCAGTCAGTAGCTTCAATCATTTCTGGACGTTTTTCAATGGCAAAAATCAATGAATATTGTAAATGCACAAACAGTAATTTCTCCGCATTGCAAGGTGCAATTCTGAAATTTTTTGATTTTTCCTGCTCCTCTTAGCATGATAAAGAAGATTCAAAGAGAGTGAGATGCCAGCTCCTTTCATTCAGTCAGTAGGTTCAATCATTTCTGGATGTTTTTCAATGGCAAAAATCAATGAATATTGTAAATGCACAAACTGTAATTTCTCCGCATTGCAAGGTGCAATTCTGAAATTTTTTGCTTTTTCCTGCTCCTCTTAGCATGATAAAGAAGATTCAAAGAGAGTGAGATGCCAGCTCCTTTCATTCAGTCAGTAGCTTCAATCATTTCTGGACGTTTTTCAGTGGCAAAAATCAATGAATATTGTAAATGCACAAACAGTAATTTCTCCGCATTGCAAGGTGCAATTCTGAAATTTTTTGCTTTTTCCTGCTCCTCTTAGCATGATAAAGAAGATTCAAAGAGAGTGAGATGCCAGCTCCTTTCATTCAGTCAGTACCTTCAATCATTTCTGGACGTTTTTCAATGGCAAAAATCAATGAATATTGTAAATGCACAAACAGTAATTTCTCCGCATTGCAAGGTGCAATTCTGAAATTTTTTGCTTTTTCCCGCTCCTCTTAGCATGATAAAGAAGATTCAAAGAGAGTGAGGTGCCAGCTCCTTTCATTCAGTCAGTAGCTTCAAACATTTCTGGTATATGAATAACATGTTTTTCAATGGCAAAAATCAATGAATATTGTAAATGCACAAACAGTAATTTCTCCGCATTGCAAGGTGCAATTCTGAAATTTTTTGATTTTTCCTGCTCCTCTTAGCATGATAAAGAAGATTCAAAGAGAGTGAGATGCCAGCTCCTTTCATTCAGTCAGTAGCTTCAAACATTTCTGATATATGAATAACATGATGTTTTTCAATGGCAAAAATCAATGAATATTGTAAATGCACAAACAGTAATTTCTCCGCATTGCAAGGTGCAATTCTGAAATTTTTTGCTTTTTCCTGCTCCTCTTAGCATGATAAAGAAGATTCAAAGAGAGTGAGATGCCAGCTCCTTTCATTCAGTCAGTAGCTTCAAACATTTCTGGTATATGAATAACATGATGTTTTTCAATGGCAAAAATCAATGAATATTGTAAATGCACAAACAGTAATTTCTCCGCATTGCAAGGTGCAATTCTGAAATTTTTTGCTTTTTCCTGCTCCTCTTAGCATGATAAAGAAGATTCAAAGAGAGTGAGATGCCAGCTCCTTTCATTCAGTCAGTAGCTTCAAACATTTCTGGTATATGAATAACATGATGTTTTTCAATGGCAAAAATCAATGAATATTGTAAATGCACAAACAGTAATTTCTCCGCATTGCAAGGTGCAATTCTGAAATTTTTTGCTTTTTCCTGCTCCTCTTAGCATGATAAAGAAGATTCAAAGAGAGTGAGATGCCAGCTCCTTTCATTCAGTCAGTAGCTTCAATCATTTCTGGATGTTTTTCAATGGCAAAAATCAATGAATATTGTAAATGCACAAACTGTAATTTCTCCGCATTGCAAGGTGCAATTCTGAAATTTTTTGCTTTTTCCTGCTCCTCTTAGCATGATAAAGAAGATTCAAAGAGAGTGAGATGCCAGCTCCTTTCATTCAGTCAGTAGCTTCAATCATTTCTGGACGTTTTTCAGTGGCAAAAATCAATGAATATTGTAAATGCACAAACAGTAATTTCTCCGCATTGCAAGGTGCAATTCTGAAATTTTTTGCTTTTTCCTGCTCCTCTTAGCATGATAAAGAAGATTCAAAGAGAGTGAGATGCCAGCTCCTTTCATTCAGTCAGTACCTTCAATCATTTCTGGACGTTTTTCAATGGCAAAAATCAATGAATATTGTAAATGCACAAACAGTAATTTCTCCGCATTGCAAGGTGCAAGTCTGAAATTTTTTGCTTTTTCCTGCTCCTCTTAGCATGATAAAGAAGATTCAAAGAGAGTGAGATGCCAGCTACTTTCATTCAGTCAGTAGCTTCAATCATTTCTGGACGTTTTTCAATGGTAAAAATCAATGAATATTGTAAATGCACAAACAGTAATTTCTCCACATTGCAAGGTGCAATTCTGAAATTTTTTGCTTTTTCCTGCTCCTCTTAGCATGATAAAGAAGATTCAAAGAGAGTGAGATGCCAGCTCCTTTCATTCAGTCAGTAGCTTCAAACATTTCTGGTATATGAATAACATGATGTTTTTCAATGGCAAAAATCAATGAATATTGTAAATGCACAAACAGTAATTTCTCCGCATTGCAAGGTGCAATTCTGAAATTTTTTGCTTTTTCCTGCTCCTCTTAGCATGATAAAGAAGATTCAAAGAGAGTGAGATGCCAGCTCCTTTCATTCAGTCAGTAGCTTCAATCATTTCTGGATGTTTTTCAATGGCAAAAATCAATGAATATTGTAAATGCACAAACTGTAATTTCTCCGCATTGCAAGGTGCAATTCTGAAATTTTTTGCTTTTTCCTGCTCCTCTTAGCATGATAAAGAAGATTCAAAGAGAGTGAGATGCCAGCTCCTTTCATTCAGTCAGTAGCTTCAATCATTTCTGGACGTTTTTCAATGGCAAAAATCAATGAATATTGTAAATGCACAAACAGTAATTTCTCCGCATTGCAAGGTGCAATTCTGAAATTTATTGCTTTTTCCTGCTCCTCTTAGCATGATAAAGAAGATTCAAAGAGAGTGAGATGCCAGCTCCTTTCATTCAGTCAGTAGCTTCAATCATTTCTGGACGTTTTTCAATGGCAAAAATCAATGAATATTGTAAATGCACAAACAGTAATTTCTCCGCATTGCAAGGTGCAATTCTGAAAGTTTTTGCTTTTTCCCGCTCCTCTTAGCATGATAAAGAAGATTCAAAGAGAGTGAGGTGCCAGCTCCTTTCATTCAGTCAGTAGCTTCAAACATTTCTGGTATATGAATAACATGTTTTTCAATGGCAAAAATCAATGAATATTGTAAATGCACAAACAGTAATTTCTCCGCATTGCAAGGTGCAATTCTGAAATTTTTTGATTTTTCCTGCTCCTCTTAGCATGATAAAGAAGATTCAAAGAGAGTGAGATGCCAGCTCCTTTCATTCAGTCAGTAGGTTCAATCATTTCTGGATGTTTTTCAATGGCAAAAATCAATGAATATTGTAAATGCACAAACTGTAATTTCTCCGCATTGCAAGGTGCAATTCTGAAATTTTTTGCTTTTTCCTGCTCCTCTTAGCATGATAAAGAAGATTCAAAGAGAGTGAGATGCCAGCTCCTTTCATTCAGTCAGTAGCTTCAATCATTTCTGGACGTTTTTCAGCGGCAAAAATCAATGAATATTGTAAATGCACAAACAGTAATTTCTCCGCATTGCAAGGTGCAATTCTGAAATTTTTTGCTTTTTCCTGCTCCTCTTAGCATGATAAAGAAGATTCAAAGAGAGTGAGATGCCAGCTCCTTTCATTCAGTCAGTACCTTCAATCATTTCTGGACGTTTTTCAATGGCAAAAATCAATGAATATTGTAAATGCACAAACAGTAATTTCTCCGCATTGCAAGGTGCAAGTCTGAAATTTTTTGCTTTTTCCTGCTCCTCTTAGCATGATAAAGAAGATTCAAAGAGAGTGAGATGCCAGCTACTTTCATTCAGTCAGTAGCTTCAATCATTTCTGGACGTTTTTCAATGGTAAAAATCAATGAATATTGTAAATGCACAAACAGTAATTTCTCCACATTGCAAGGTGCAATTCTGAAATTTTTTGCTTTTTCCTGCTCCTCTTAGCATGATAAAGAAGATTCAAAGAGAGTGAGATGCCAGCTCCTTTCATTCAGTCAGTAGGTTCAATCATTTCTGGATGTTTTTCAATGGCAAAAATCAATGAATATTGTAAATGCACAAACTGTAATTTCTCCGCATTGCAAGGTGCAATTCTGAAATTTTTTGCTTTTTCCTGCTCCTCTTAGCATGATAAAGAAGATTCAAAGAGAGTGAGATGCCAGCTCCTTTCATTCAGTCAGTAGCTTCAATCATTTCTGGACGTTTTTCAGTGGCAAAAATCAATGAATATTGTAAATGCACAAACAGTAATTTCTCCGCATTGCAAGGTGCAATTCTGAAATTTTTTGCTTTTTCCTGCTCCTCTTAGCATGATAAAGAAGATTCAAAGAGAGTGAGATGCCAGCTCCTTTCATTCAGTCAGTACCTTCAATCATTTCTGGACGTTTTTCAATGGCAAAAATCAATGAATATTGTAAATGCACAAACAGTAATTTCTCCGCATTGCAAGGTGCAATTCTGAAATTTTTTGCTTTTTCCCGCTCCTCTTAGCATGATAAAGAAGATTCAAAGAGAGTGAGGTGCCAGCTCCTTTCATTCAGTCAGTAGCTTCAAACATTTCTGGTATATGAATAACATGTTTTTCAATGGCAAAAATCAATGAATATTGTAAATGCACAAACAGTAATTTCTCCGCATTGCAAGGTGCAATTCTGAAATTTTTTGATTTTTCCTGCTCCTCTTAGCATGATAAAGAAGATTCAAAGAGAGTGAGATGCCAGCTCCTTTCATTCAGTCAGTAGCTTCAAACATTTCTGATATATGAATAACATGATGTTTTTCAATGGCAAAAATCAATGAATATTGTAAATGCACAAACAGTAATTTCTCCGCATTGCAAGGTGCAATTCTGAAATTTTTTGCTTTTTCCTGCTCCTCTTAGCATGATAAAGAAGATTCAAAGAGAGTGAGATGCCAGCTCCTTTCATTCAGTCAGTAGCTTCAAACATTTCTGGTATATGAATAACATGATGTTTTTCAATGGCAAAAATCAATGAATATTGTAAATGCACAAACAGTAATTTCTCCGCATTGCAAGGTGCAATTCTGAAATTTTTTGCTTTTTCCTGCTCCTCTTAGCATGATAAAGAAGATTCAAAGAGAGTGAGATGCCAGCTCCTTTCATTCAGTCAGTAGCTTCAAACATTTCTGGTATATGAATAACATGATGTTTTTCAATGGCAAAAATCAATGAATATTGTAAATGCACAAACAGTAATTTCTCCGCATTGCAAGGTGCAATTCTGAAATTTTTTGCTTTTTCCTGCTCCTCTTAGCATGATAAAGAAGATTCAAAGAGAGTGAGATGCCAGCTCCTTTCATTCAGTCAGTAGCTTCAATCATTTCTGGATGTTTTTCAATGGCAAAAATCAATGAATATTGTAAATGCACAAACTGTAATTTCTCCGCATTGCAAGGTGCAATTCTGAAATTTTTTGCTTTTTCCTGCTCCTCTTAGCATGATAAAGAAGATTCAAAGAGAGTGAGATGCCAGCTCCTTTCATTCAGTCAGTAGCTTCAATCATTTCTGGACGTTTTTCAGTGGCAAAAATCAATGAATATTGTAAATGCACAAACAGTAATTTCTCCGCATTGCAAGGTGCAATTCTGAAATTTTTTGCTTTTTCCTGCTCCTCTTAGCATGATAAAGAAGATTCAAAGAGAGTGAGATGCCAGCTCCTTTCATTCAGTCAGTACCTTCAATCATTTCTGGACGTTTTTCAATGGCAAAAATCAATGAATATTGTAAATGCACAAACAGTAATTTCTCCGCATTGCAAGGTGCAAGTCTGAAATTTTTTGCTTTTTCCTGCTCCTCTTAGCATGATAAAGAAGATTCAAAGAGAGTGAGATGCCAGCTACTTTCATTCAGTCAGTAGCTTCAATCATTTCTGGACGTTTTTCAATGGTAAAAATCAATGAATATTGTAAATGCACAAACAGTAATTTCTCCACATTGCAAGGTGCAATTCTGAAATTTTTTGCTTTTTCCTGCTCCTCTTAGCATGATAAAGAAGATTCAAAGAGAGTGAGATGCCAGCTCCTTTCATTCAGTCAGTAGCTTCAAACATTTCTGGTATATGAATAACATGATGTTTTTCAATGGCAAAAATCAATGAATATTGTAAATGCACAAACAGTAATTTCTCCGCATTGCAAGGTGCAATTCTGAAATTTTTTGCTTTTTCCTGCTCCTCTTAGCATGATAAAGAAGATTCAAAGAGAGTGAGATGCCAGCTCCTTTCATTCAGTCAGTAGCTTCAATCATTTCTGGATGTTTTTCAATGGCAAAAATCAATGAATATTGTAAATGCACAAACTGTAATTTCTCCGCATTGCAAGGTGCAATTCTGAAATTTTTTGCTTTTTCCTGCTCCTCTTAGCATGATAAAGAAGATTCAAAGAGAGTGAGATGCCAGCTCCTTTCATTCAGTCAGTAGCTTCAATCATTTCTGGACGTTTTTCAATGGCAAAAATCAATGAATATTGTAAATGCACAAACAGTAATTTCTCCGCATTGCAAGGTGCAATTCTGAAATTTATTGCTTTTTCCTGCTCCTCTTAGCATGATAAAGAAGATTCAAAGAGAGTGAGATGCCAGCTCCTTTCATTCAGTCAGTAGCTTCAATCATTTCTGGACGTTTTTCAATGGCAAAAATCAATGAATATTGTAAATGCACAAACAGTAATTTCTCCGCATTGCAAGGTGCAATTCTGAAAGTTTTTGCTTTTTCCCGCTCCTCTTAGCATGATAAAGAAGATTCAAAGAGAGTGAGGTGCCAGCTCCTTTCATTCAGTCAGTAGCTTCAAACATTTCTGGTATATGAATAACATGTTTTTCAATGGCAAAAATCAATGAATATTGTAAATGCACAAACAGTAATTTCTCCGCATTGCAAGGTGCAATTCTGAAATTTTTTGATTTTTCCTGCTCCTCTTAGCATGATAAAGAAGATTCAAAGAGAGTGAGATGCCAGCTCCTTTCATTCAGTCAGTAGGTTCAATCATTTCTGGATGTTTTTCAATGGCAAAAATCAATGAATATTGTAAATGCACAAACTGTAATTTCTCCGCATTGCAAGGTGCAATTCTGAAATTTTTTGCTTTTTCCTGCTCCTCTTAGCATGATAAAGAAGATTCAAAGAGAGTGAGATGCCAGCTCCTTTCATTCAGTCAGTAGCTTCAATCATTTCTGGACGTTTTTCAGTGGCAAAAATCAATGAATATTGTAAATGCACAAACAGTAATTTCTCCGCATTGCAAGGTGCAATTCTGAAATTTTTTGCTTTTTCCTGCTCCTCTTAGCATGATAAAGAAGATTCAAAGAGAGTGAGATGCCAGCTCCTTTCATTCAGTCAGTACCTTCAATCATTTCTGGACGTTTTTCAATGGCAAAAATCAATGAATATTGTAAATGCACAAACAGTAATTTCTCCGCATTGCAAGGTGCAAGTCTGAAATTTTTTGCTTTTTCCTGCTCCTCTTAGCATGATAAAGAAGATTCAAAGAGAGTGAGATGCCAGCTACTTTCATTCAGTCAGTAGCTTCAATCATTTCTGGACGTTTTTCAATGGTAAAAATCAATGAATATTGTAAATGCACAAACAGTAATTTCTCCACATTGCAAGGTGCAATTCTGAAATTTTTTGCTTTTTCCTGCTCCTCTTAGCATGATAAAGAAGATTCAAAGAGAGTGAGATGCCAGCTCCTTTCATTCAGTCAGTAGCTTCAAACATTTCTGGTATATGAATAACATGATGTTTTTCAATGGCAAAAATCAATGAATATTGTAAATGCACAAACAGTAATTTCTCCGCATTGCAAGGTGCAATTCTGAAATTTTTTGCTTTTTCCTGCTCCTCTTAGCATGATAAAGAAGATTCAAAGAGAGTGAGATGCCAGCTCCTTTCATTCAGTCAGTACCTTCAATCATTTCTGGACGTTTTTCAATGGCAAAAATCAATGAATATTGTAAATGCACAAACAGTAATTTCTCCGCATTGCAAGGTGCAATTCTGAAATTTTTTGCTTTTTCCCGCTCCTCTTAGCATGATAAAGAAGATTCAAAGAGAGTGAGGTGCCAGCTCCTTTCATTCAGTCAGTAGCTTCAAACATTTCTGGTATATGAATAACATGTTTTTCAATGGCAAAAATCAATGAATATTGTAAATGCACAAACAGTAATTTCTCCGCATTGCAAGGTGCAATTCTGAAATTTTTTGCTTTTTCCTGCTCCTCTTAGCATGATAAGAAGATTCAAAGAGAGTGAGATGCCAGCTCCTTTCATTCAGTCAGTAGCTTCAATCATTTCTGGACGTTTTTCAATGGCAAAAATCAATGAATATTGTAAATGCACAAACAGCAATTTCTCCGCATTGCAAGGTGCAATTCTGAAATTTTTTGCTTTTTCCTGCTCCTCTTAGCATGATAAAGAAGATTCAAAGAGAGTGAGATGTCAGCTCCTTTCATTCAGTCAGTAGCTTCAAACATTTCTGGTATATGAATAACATGATGTTTTTCAATGGCAAAAATCAATGAATATTGTAAATGCACAAACAGTAATTTCTCCGCATTGCAAGGTGCAATTCTGAAATTTTTTGCTTTTTCCTGCTCCTCTTAGCATGATAAAGAAGATTCAAAGAGAGTGAGATGCCAGCTCCTTTCATTCAGTCAGTAGCTTCAATCATTTCTGGATGTTTTTCAATGGCAAAAATCAATGAATATTGTAAATGCACAAACAGTAATTTCTCCGCATTGCAAGGTGCAATTCTGAAATTTTTTGCTTTTTCCTGCTCCTCTTAGCATGATAAAGAAGATTCAAAGAGAGTGAGATGCCAGCTCCTTTCGTTCAGTCAGTAGCTTCAATCATTTCTGGACGTTTTTCAATGGCAAAAATCATTGAATATTATAAATGCACAAACAGTAATTTCTCCGCATTGCAAGGTGCAATTCTGAAATTTTTTGCTTTTTCCCGCTCCTCTTAGCATGATAAAGAAGATTCAAAGAGAGTGAGGTGCCAGCTCCTTTCATTCAGTCAGTAGCTTCAAACATTTCTGGTATATGAATAACATGTTTTTCAATGGCAAAAATCAATGAATATTGTAAATGCACAAACAGTAATTTCTCCGCATTGCAAGGTGCAATTCTGAAATTTTTTGCTTTTTCCTGCTCCTCTTAGCATGATAAAGAAGATTCAAAGAGAGTGAGATGCCAGCTCCTTTCATTCAGTCAGTAGCTTCAATCATTTCTGGACGTTTTTCAATGGCAAAAATCAATGAATATTGTAAATGCACAAACAGTAATTTCTCCGCATTGCAAGGTGCAATTCTGAAATTTTTTGCTTTTTCCTGCTCCTCTTAGCATGATAAAGAAGATTCAAAGAGAGTGAGATGTCAGCTCCTTTCATTCAGTCAGTAGCTTCAAACATTTCTGGTATATGAATAACATGATGTTTTTCAATGGCAAAAATCAATGAATATTGTAAATGCACAAACAGTAATTTCTCCGCATTGCAAGGTGCAATTCTGAAATTTTTTGCTTTTTCCTGCTCCTCTTAGCATGATAAAGAAGATTCAAAGAGAGTGAGATGCCAGCTCCTTTCGTTCAGTCAGTAGCTTCAATCATTTCTGGACGTTTTTCAATGGCAAAAATCATTGAATATTATAAATGCACAAACAGTAATTTCTCCGCACTGCAAGGTGCAATTCTGAAATTTTTTGCTTTTTCCTGCTCCTCTTAGCATGATAAAGAAGATTCAAAGAGAGTGAGATGCCAGCTCCTTTCGTTCAGTCAGTAGCTTCAATCATTTCTGGACGTTTTTCAATGGCAAAAATCATTGAATATTATAAATGCACAAACAGTAATTTCTCCGCATTGCAAGGTGCAATTCTGAAATTTTTTGCTTTTTCCTGCTCCTCTTAGCATGATAAAGAAGATTCAAAGAGAGTGAGATGCCAGCTCCTTTCATTCAGTCAGTAGCTTCAAACATTTCTGGTATATGAATAACATGATGTTTTTCAATGGCAAAAATCAATGAATATTGTAAATGCACAAACAGTAATTTCTCCGCATTGCAAGGTGCAATTCTGAAATTTTTTGCTTTTTCCTGCTCCTCTTAGCATGATAAAGAAGATTCAAAGAGAGTGAGATGCCAGCTCCTTTCATTCAGTCAGTAGCTTCAATCATTTCTGGATGTTTTTCAATGGCAAAAATCAATGAATATTGTAAATGCACAAACAGTAATTTCTCCGCATTGCAAGGTGCAATTCTGAAATTTTTTGCTTTTTCCTGCTCCTCTTAGCATGATAAAGAAGATTCAAAGAGAGTGAGATGCCAGCTCCTTTCATTCAGTCAGTAGCTTCAATCATTTCTGGACGTTTTTCAATGGCAAAAACCAATGAATATTGTAAATGCACAAACAGTAATTTCTCCGCATTGCAAGGTGCAATTCTGAAATTTTTTGCTTTTTCCTGCTCCTCTTAGCATGATAAAGAAGATTCAAAGAGAGTGAGATGCCAGCTCCTTTCATTCAGTCAGTACCTTCAATCATTTCTGGACGTTTTTCAATGGCAAAAATCAATGAATATTGTAAATGCACAAACAGTAATTTCTCCGCATTGCAAGGTGCAATTCTGAAATTTTTTGCTTTTTCCCGCTCCTCTTAGCATGATAAAGAAGATTCAAAGAGAGTGAGGTGCCAGCTCCTTTCGTTCAGTCAGTAGCTTCAATCATTTCTGGACGTTTTTCAATGGCAAAAATCAATGAATATTGTAAATGCACAAACAGTAATATCTCCGCATTGCAAGGTGCAATTCTGAAATTTTTTGCTTTTTCCTGCTAATCCTAGCATGATAAAGAAGATTCAAAGAGAGTGAGATGCCAGCTCCTTTCATTCAGTCAGTAGCTTCAAACATTTCTGGTATATGAATAACATGATGTTTTTCAATGGCAAAAATCAATGAATATTGTAAATGCACAAACAGTAATTTCTCCGCATTGCAAGGTGCAAGTCTGAAATTTTTTGCTTTTTCCTGCTCCTCTTAGCATGATAAAGAAGATTCAAAGAGAGTGAGATGCCAGCTACTTTCATTCAGTCAGTAGCTTCAATCATTTCTGGACGTTTTTCAATGGTAAAAATCAATGAATATTGTAAATGCACAAACAGTAATTTCTCCACATTGCAAGGTGCAATTCTGAAATTTTTTGCTTTTTCCTGCTCCTCTTAGCATGATAAAGAAGATTCAAAGAGAGTGAGATGCCAGCTCCTTTCATTCAGTCAGTAGCTTCAAACATTTCTGGTATATGAATAACATGATGTTTTTCAATGGCAAAAATCAATGAATATTGTAAATGCACAAACAGTAATTTCTCCGCATTGCAAGGTGCAATTCTGAAATTTTTTGCTTTTTCCTGCTCCTCTTAGCATGATAAAGAAGATTCAAAGAGAGTGAGAAGCCAGCTCCTTTCATTCAGTCAGTAGCTTCAAACATTTCTGGTATATGAATAACATGATGTTTTTCAATGGCAAAAATCAATGAATATTGTAAATGCACAAACAGTAATTTCTCCGCATTGCAAGGTGCAATTCTGAAATTTTTTGCTTTTTCCTGCTCCTCTTAGCATGATAAGAAGATTCAAAGAGAGTGAGATGCCAGCTCCTTTCATTCAGTCAGTAGCTTCAATCATTTCTGGACGTTTTTCAATGGCAAAAATCAATGAATATTGTAAATGCACAAACAGCAATTTCTCCGCATTGCAAGGTGCAATTCTGAAATTTTTTGATTTTTCCTGCTCCTCTTAGCATGATAAAGAAGATTCAAAGAGAGTGAGATGTCAGCTCCTTTCATTCAGTCAGTAGCTTCAAACATTTCTGGTATATGAATAACATGATGTTTTTCAATGGCAAAAATCAATGAATATTGTAAATGCACAAACAGTAATTTCTCCGCATTGCAAGGTGCAATTCTGAAATTTTTTGCTTTTTCCTGCTCCTCTTAGCATGATAAAGAAGATTCAAAGAGAGTGAGATGCCAGCTCCTTTCATTCAGTCAGTAGCTTCAATCATTTCTGGATGTTTTTCAATGGCAAAAATCAATGAATATTGTAAATGCACAAACAGTAATTTCTCCGCATTGCAAGGTGCAATTCTGAAATTTTTTGCTTTTTCCTGCTCCTCTTAGCATGATAAAGAAGATTCAAAGAGAGTGAGATGCCAGCTCCTTTCGTTCAGTCAGTAGCTTCAATCATTTCTGGACGTTTTTCAATGGCAAAAATCATTGAATATTATAAATGCACAAACAGTAATTTCTCCGCATTGCAAGGTGCAATTCTGAAATTTTTTGCTTTTTCCCGCTCCTCTTAGCATGATAAAGAAGATTCAAAGAGAGTGAGGTGCCAGCTCCTTTCATTCAGTCAGTAGCTTCAAACATTTCTGGTATATGAATAACATGTTTTTCAATGGCAAAAATCAATGAATATTGTAAATGCACAAACAGTAATTTCTCCGCATTGCAAGGTGCAATTCTGAAATTTTTTGCTTTTTCCTGCTCCTCTTAGCATGATAAAGAAGATTCAAAGAGAGTGAGATGCCAGCTCCTTTCATTCAGTCAGTAGCTTCAATCATTTCTGGACGTTTTTCAATGGCAAAAATCAATGAATATTGTAAATGCACAAACAGTAATTTCTCCGCATTGCAAGGTGCAATTCTGAAATTTTTTGCTTTTTCCTGCTCCTCTTAGCATGATAAAGAAGATTCAAAGAGAGTGAGATGTCAGCTCCTTTCATTCAGTCAGTAGCTTCAAACATTTCTGGTATATGAATAACATGATGTTTTTCAATGGCAAAAATCAATGAATATTGTAAATGCACAAACAGTAATTTCTCCGCATTGCAAGGTGCAATTCTGAAATTTTTTGCTTTTTCCTGCTCCTCTTAGCATGATAAAGAAGATTCAAAGAGAGTGAGATGCCAGCTCCTTTCATTCAGTCAGTAGCTTCAATCATTTCTGGATGTTTTTCAATGGCAAAAATCAATGAATATTGTAAATGCACAAACAGTAATTTCTCCGCATTGCAAGGTGCAATTCTGAAATTTTTTGCTTTTTCCTGCTCCTCTTAGCATGATAAAGAATATTCAAAGAGAGTGAGATGCCAGCTCCTTTCGTTCAGTCAGTAGCTTCAATCATTTCTGGACGTTTTTCAATGGCAAAAATCATTGAATATTATAAATGCACAAACAGTAATTTCTCCGCATTGCAAGGTGCAATTCTGAAATTTTTTGCTTTTTCCTGCTCCTCTTAGCATGATAAAGAAGATTCAAAGAGAGTGAGATGCCAGCTCCTTTCGTTCAGTCAGTAGCTTCAATCATTTCTGGACGTTTTTCAATGGCAAAAATCATTGAATATTATAAATGCACAAACAGTAATTTCTCCGCATTGCAAGGTGCAATTCTGAAATTTTTTACTTTTTCCTGCTCCTCTTAGCATGATAAAGAAGATTCAAAGAGAGTGAGATGCCAGCTCCTTTCATTCAGTCAGTAGCTTCAATCATTTCTGGCATATGAATAACATGATGTTTTTCAATGGCAAAAATCAATGAATATTGTAAATGCACAAACAGTAATTTCTCCGCATTGCAAGGTGCAATTCTGAAATTTTTTGCTTTTTCCTGCTCCTCTTAGCATGATAAAGAAGATTCAAAGAGAGTGAGATGCCAGCTCCTTTCATTCAGTCAGTAGCTTCAAACATTTCTGGTATATGAATAACATGATGTTTTTCAATGGCAAAAATCAATGAATATTGTAAATGCACAAACAGTAATTTCTCCGCATTGCAAGGTGCAAGTCTGAAATTTTTTGCTTTTTCCTACTCCTCTTAGCATGATAAAGAAGATTCAAAGAGAGTGAGATGCCAGCTACTTTCATTCAGTCAGTAGCTTCAATCATTTCTGGACGTTTTTCAATGGTAAAAATCAATGAATATTGTAAATGCACAAACAGTAATTTCTCCACATTGCAAGGTGCAATTCTGAAATTTTTTGCTTTTTCCTGCTCCTCTTAGCATGATAAAGAAGATTCAAAGAGAGTGAGATGCCAGCTCCTTTCATTCAGTCAGTAGCTTCAAACATTTCTGGTATATGAATAACATGATGTTTTTCAATGGCAAAAATCAATGAATATTGTAAATGCACAAACAGTAATTTCTCCGCATTGCAAGGTGCAATTCTGAAATTTTTTGCTTTTTCCTGCTCCTCTTAGCATGATAAAGAAGATTCAAAGAGAGTGAGATGCCAGCTCCTTTCATTCAGTCAGTAGCTTCAATCATTTCTGGATGTTTTTCAATGGCAAAAATCAATGAATATTGTAAATGCAAAAACTGTAATTTCTCCGCATTGCAAGGTGCAATTCTGAAATTTTTTGCTTTTTCCTGCTCCTCTTAGCATGATAAAGAAGATTCAAAGAGAGTGAGATGCCAGCTCCTTTCATTCAGTCAGTAGCTTCAATCATTTCTGGACGTTTTTCAATGGCAAAAACCAATGAATATTGTAAATGCACAAACAGTAATTTCTCCGCATTGCAAGGTGCAATTCTGAAATTTTTTGCTTTTTCCTGCTCCTCTTAGCATGATAAAGAAGATTCAAAGAGAGTGAGATGCCAGCTCCTTTCATTCAGTCAGTACCTTCAATCATTTCTGGACGTTTTTCAATGGCAAAAATCAATGAATATTGTAAATGCACAAACAGTAATTTCTCCGCATTGCAAGGTGCAATTCTGAAATTTTTTGCTTTTTCCTGCTCCTCTTAGCATGATAAAGAAGATTCAAAGAGAGTGAGATGCCAGCTCCTTTCATTCAGTCAGTAGCTTCAAACATTTCTGGTATATGAATAACATGATGTTTTTCAATGGCAAAAATCAATGAATATTGTAAATGCACAAACAGTAATTTCTCCGCATTGCAAGGTGCAATTCTGAAATTTTTTGCTTTTTCCTGCTCCTCTTAGCATGATAAAGAAGATTCAAAGAGAGTGAGATGCCAGCTCCTTTCATTCAGTCAGTAGCTTCAATCATTTCTGGATGTTTTTCAATGGCAAAAATCAATGAATATTGTAAATGCACAAACAGTAATTTCTCCGCATTGCAAGGTGCAATTCTGAAATTTTTTGCTTTTTCCTGCTCCTCTTAGCATGATAAAGAAGATTCAAAGAGAGTGAGATGTCAGCTCCTTTCATTCAGTCAGTAGCTTCAAACATTTCTGGTATATGAATAACATGATGTTTTTCAATGGCAAAAATCAATGAATATTGTAAATGCACAAACAGTAATTTCTCCGCATTGCAAGGTGCAATTCTGAAATTTTTTGCTTTTTCCTGCTCCTCTTAGCATGATAAAGAAGATTCAAAGAGAGTGAGATGCCAGCTCCTTTCGTTCAGTCAGTAGCTTCAATCATTTCTGGACGTTTTTCAATGGCAAAAATCATTGAATATTATAAATGCACAAACAGTAATTTCTCCGCATTGCAAGGTGCAATTCTGAATTTTTTTTTACTTTTTCCTGCTCCTCTTAGCATGATAAAGAAGATTCAAAGAGAGTGAGATGCCAGCTCCTTTCATTCAGTCAGTAGCTTCAATCATTTCTGGTATATGAATAACATGATGTTTTTCAATGGCAAAAATCAATGAATATTGTAAATGCACAAACAGTAATTTCTCCGCATTGCAAGGTGCAAGTCTGAAATTTTTTGCTTTTTCCTGCTCCTCTTAGCATGATAAAGAAGATTCAAAGAGAGTGAGATGCCAGCTACTTTCATTCAGTCAGTAGCTTCAATCATTTCTGGACGTTTTTCAATGGTAAAAATCAATGAATATTGTAAATGCACAAACAGTAATTTCTCCACATTGCAAGGTGCAATTCTGAAATTTTTTGCTTTTTCCTGCTCCTCTTAGCATGATAAAGAAGATTCAAAGAGAGTGAGATGCCAGCTCCTTTCATTCAGTCAGTAGCTTCAAACATTTCTGGTATATGAATAACATGATGTTTTTCAATGGCAAAAATCAATGAATATTGTAAATGCACAAACAGTAATTTCTCCGCATTGCAAGGTGCAATTCTGAAATTTTTTGCTTTTTCCTGCTCCTCTTAGCATGATAAAGAAGATTCAAAGAGAGTGAGGTGCCAGCTCCTTTCATTCAGTCAGTAGCTTCAAACATTTCTGGTATATGAATAACATGTTTTTCAATGGCAAAAATCAATGAATATTGTAAATGCACAAACAGTAATTTCTCCGCATTGCAAGGTGCAATTCTGAAATTTTTTGCTTTTTCCTGCTCCTCTTAGCATGATAAAGAAGATTCAAAGAGAGTGAGAAGCCAGCTCCTTTCATTCAGTCAGTAGCTTCAAACATTTCTGGTATATGAATAACATGATGTTTTTCAATGGCAAAAATCAATGAATATTGTAAATGCACAAACAGTAATTTCTCCGCATTGCAAGGTGCAATTCTGAAATTTTTTGCTTTTTCCTGCTCCTCTTAGCATGATAAGAAGATTCAAAGAGAGTGAGATGCCAGCTCCTTTCATTCAGTCAGTAGCTTCAATCATTTCTGGACGTTTTTCAATGGCAAAAATCAATGAATATTGTAAATGCACAAACCGCAATTTCTCCGCATTGCAAGGTGCAATTCTGAAATTTTTTGATTTTTCCTGCTCCTCTTAGCATGATAAAGAAGATTCAAAGAGAGTGAGATGTCAGCTCCTTTCATTCAGTCAGTAGCTTCAAACATTTCTGGTATATGAATAACATGATGTTTTTCAATGGCAAAAATCAATGAATATTGTAAATGCACAAACAGTAATTTCTCCGCATTGCAAGGTGCAATTCTGAAATTTTTTGCTTTTTCCTGCTCCTCTTAGCATGATAAAGAAGATTCAAAGAGAGTGAGATGCCAGCTCCTTTCATTCAGTCAGTAGCTTCAATCATTTCTGGATGTTTTTCAATGGCAAAAATCAATGAATATTGTAAATGCACAAACAGTAATTTCTCCGCATTGCAAGGTGCAATTCTGAAATTTTTTGCTTTTTCCTGCTCCTCTTAGCATGATAAAGAAGATTCAAAGAGAGTGAGATGCCAGCTCCTTTCGTTCAGTCAGTAGCTTCAATCATTTCTGGACGTTTTTCAATGGCAAAAATCATTGAATATTATAAATGCACAAACAGTAATTTCTCCGCATTGCAAGGTGCAATTCTGAAATTTTTTGCTTTTTCCCGCTCCTCTTAGCATGATAAAGAAGATTCAAAGAGAGTGAGGTGCCAGCTCCTTTCATTCAGTCAGTAGCTTCAAACATTTCTGGTATATGAATAACATGTTTTTCAATGGCAAAAATCAATGAATATTGTAAATGCACAAACAGTAATTTCTCCGCATTGCAAGGTGCAATTCTGAAATTTTTTGCTTTTTCCTGCTCCTCTTAGCATGATAAAGAAGATTCAAAGAGAGTGAGATGCCAGCTCCTTTCATTCAGTCAGTAGCTTCAATCATTTCTGGACGTTTTTCAATGGCAAAAATCAATGAATATTGTAAATGCACAAACAGTAATTTCTCCGCATTGCAAGGTGCAATTCTGAAATTTTTTGCTTTTTCCTGCTCCTCTTAGCATGATAAAGAAGATTCAAAGAGAGTGAGATGTCAGCTCCTTTCATTCAGTCAGTAGCTTCAAACATTTCTGGTATATGAATAACATGATGTTTTTCAATGGCAAAAATCAATGAATATTGTAAATGCACAAACAGTAATTTCTCCGCATTGCAAGGTGCAATTCTGAAATTTTTTGCTTTTTCCTGCTCCTCTTAGCATGATAAAGAAGATTCAAAGAGAGTGAGATGCCAGCTCCTTTCATTCAGTCAGTAGCTTCAATCATTTCTGGATGTTTTTCAATGGCAAAAATCAATGAATATTGTAAATGCACAAACAGTAATTTCTCCGCATTGCAAGGTGCAATTCTGAAATTTTTTGCTTTTTCCTGCTCCTCTTAGCATGATAAAGAAGATTCAAAGAGAGTGAGATGCCAGCTCCTTTCGTTCAGTCAGTAGCTTCAATCATTTCTGGACGTTTTTCAATGGCAAAAATCATTGAATATTATAAATGCACAAACAGTAATTTCTCCGCATTGCAAGGTGCAATTCTGAAATTTTTTGCTTTTTCCTGCTCCTCTTAGCATGATAAAGAAGATTCAAAGAGAGTGAGATGCCAGCTCCTTTCGTTCAGTCAGTAGCTTCAATCATTTCTGGACGTTTTTCAATGGCAAAAATCATTGAATATTATAAATGCACAAACAGTAATTTCTCCGCATTGCAAGGTGCAATTCTGAAATTTTTTACTTTTTCCTGCTCCTCTTAGCATGATAAAGAAGATTCAAAGAGAGTGAGATGCCAGCTCCTTTCATTCAGTCAGTAGCTTCAATCATTTCTGGCATATGAATAACATGATGTTTTTCAATGGCAAAAATCAATGAATATTATAAATGCACAAACAGTAATTTCTCCGCATTGCAAGGTGCAATTCTGAAATTTTTTGCTTTTTCCTGCTCCTCTTAGCATGATAAAGAAGATTCAAAGAGAGTGAGATGCCAGCTCCTTTCGTTCAGTCAGTAGCTTCAATCATTTCTGGACGTTTTTCAATGGCAAAAATCATTGAATATTATAAATGCACAAACAGTAATTTCTCCGCATTGCAAGGTGCAATTCTGAATTTTTTTTTACTTTTTCCTGCTCCTCTTAGCATGATAAAGAAGATTCAAAGAGAGTGAGATGCCAGCTCCTTTCATTCAGTCAGTAGCTTCAATCATTTCTGGTATATGAATAACATGATGTTTTTCAATGGCAAAAATCAATGAATATTGTAAATGCACAAACAGTAATTTCTCCGCATTGCAAGGTGCAAGTCTGAAATTTTTTGCTTTTTCCTGCTCCTCTTAGCATGATAAAGAAGATTCAAAGAGAGTGAGATGCCAGCTACTTTCATTCAGTCAGTAGCTTCAATCATTTCTGGACGTTTTTCAATGGTAAAAATCAATGAATATTGTAAATGCACAAACAGTAATTTCTCCACATTGCAAGGTGCAATTCTGAAATTTTTTGCTTTTTCCTGCTCCTCTTAGCATGATAAAGAAGATTCAAAGAGAGTGAGATGCCAGCTCCTTTCATTCAGTCAGTAGCTTCAAACATTTCTGGTATATGAATAACATGATGTTTTTCAATGGCAAAAATCAATGAATATTGTAAATGCACAAACAGTAATTTCTCCGCATTGCAAGGTGCAATTCTGAAATTTTTTGCTTTTTCCTGCTCCTCTTAGCATGATAAAGAAGATTCAAAGAGAGTGAGGTGCCAGCTCCTTTCATTCAGTCAGTAGCTTCAAACATTTCTGGTATATGAATAACATGTTTTTCAATGGCAAAAATCAATGAATATTGTAAATGCACAAACAGTAATTTCTCCGCATTGCAAGGTGCAATTCTGAAATTTTTTGCTTTTTCCTGCTCCTCTTAGCATGATAAAGAAGATTCAAAGAGAGTGAGAAGCCAGCTCCTTTCATTCAGTCAGTAGCTTCAAACATTTCTGGTATATGAATAACATGATGTTTTTCAATGGCAAAAATCAATGAATATTGTAAATGCACAAACAGTAATTTCTCCGCATTGCAAGGTGCAATTCTGAAATTTTTTGCTTTTTCCTGCTCCTCTTAGCATGATAAGAAGATTCAAAGAGAGTGAGATGCCAGCTCCTTTCATTCAGTCAGTAGCTTCAATCATTTCTGGACGTTTTTCAATGGCAAAAATCAATGAATATTGTAAATGCACAAACAGCAATTTCTCCGCATTGCAAGGTGCAATTCTGAAATTTTTTGATTTTTCCTGCTCCTCTTAGCATGATAAAGAAGATTCAAAGAGAGTGAGATGTCAGCTCCTTTCATTCAGTCAGTAGCTTCAAACATTTCTGGTATATGAATAACATGATGTTTTTCAATGGCAAAAATCAATGAATATTGTAAATGCACAAACAGTAATTTCTCCGCATTGCAAGGTGCAATTCTGAAATTTTTTGCTTTTTCCTGCTCCTCTTAGCATGATAAAGAAGATTCAAAGAGAGTGAGATGCCAGCTCCTTTCATTCAGTCAGTAGCTTCAATCATTTCTGGATGTTTTTCAATGGCAAAAATCAATGAATATTGTAAATGCACAAACAGTAATTTCTCCGCATTGCAAGGTGCAATTCTGAAATTTTTTGCTTTTTCCTGCTCCTCTTAGCATGATAAAGAAGATTCAAAGAGAGTGAGATGCCAGCTCCTTTCGTTCAGTCAGTAGCTTCAATCATTTCTGGACGTTTTTCAATGGCAAAAATCATTGAATATTATAAATGCACAAACAGTAATTTCTCCGCATTGCAAGGTGCAATTCTGAAATTTTTTGCTTTTTCCCGCTCCTCTTAGCATGATAAAGAAGATTCAAAGAGAGTGAGGTGCCAGCTCCTTTCATTCAGTCAGTAGCTTCAAACATTTCTGGTATATGAATAACATGTTTTTCAATGGCAAAAATCAATGAATATTGTAAATGCACAAACAGTAATTTCTCCGCATTGCAAGGTGCAATTCTGAAATTTTTTGCTTTTTCCTGCTCCTCTTAGCATGATAAAGAAGATTCAAAGAGAGTGAGATGCCAGCTCCTTTCATTCAGTCAGTAGCTTCAATCATTTCTGGACGTTTTTCAATGGCAAAAATCAATGAATATTGTAAATGCACAAACAGTAATTTCTCCGCATTGCAAGGTGCAATTCTGAAATTTTTTGCTTTTTCCTGCTCCTCTTAGCATGATAAAGAAGATTCAAAGAGAGTGAGATGTCAGCTCCTTTCATTCAGTCAGTAGCTTCAAACATTTCTGGTATATGAATAACATGATGTTTTTCAATGGCAAAAATCAATGAATATTGTAAATGCACAAACAGTAATTTCTCCGCATTGCAAGGTGCAATTCTGAAATTTTTTGCTTTTTCCTGCTCCTCTTAGCATGATAAAGAAGATTCAAAGAGAGTGAGATGCCAGCTCCTTTCATTCAGTCAGTAGCTTCAATCATTTCTGGATGTTTTTCAATGGCAAAAATCAATGAATATTGTAAATGCACAAACAGTAATTTCTCCGCATTGCAAGGTGCAATTCTGAAATTTTTTGCTTTTTCCTGCTCCTCTTAGCATGATAAAGAAGATTCAAAGAGAGTGAGATGCCAGCTCCTTTCGTTCAGTCAGTAGCTTCAATCATTTCTGGACGTTTTTCAATGGCAAAAATCATTGAATATTATAAATGCACAAACAGTAATTTCTCCGCATTGCAAGGTGCAATTCTGAAATTTTTTGCTTTTTCCTGCTCCTCTTAGCATGATAAAGAAGATTCAAAGAGAGTGAGATGCCAGCTCCTTTCGTTCAGTCAGTAGCTTCAATCATTTCTGGACGTTTTTCAATGGCAAAAATCATTGAATATTATAAATGCACAAACAGTAATTTCTCCGCATTGCAAGGTGCAATTCTGAAATTTTTTACTTTTTCCTGCTCCTCTTAGCATGATAAAGAAGATTCAAAGAGAGTGAGATGCCAGCTCCTTTCATTCAGTCAGTAGCTTCAATCATTTCTGGCATATGAATAACATGATGTTTTTCAATGGCAAAAATCAATGAATATTATAAATGCACAAACAGTAATTTCTCCGCATTGCAAGGTGCAATTCTGAAATTTTTTGCTTTTTCCTGCTCCTCTTAGCATGATAAAGAAGATTCAAAGAGAGTGAGATGCCAGCTCCTTTCATTCAGTCAGTAGCTTCAAACATTTCTGGTATATGAATAACATGATGTTTTTCAATGGCAAAAATCAATGAATATTGTAAATGCACAAACAGTAATTTCTCCGCATTGCAAGGTGCAAGTCTGAAATTTTTTGCTTTTTCCTACTCCTCTTAGCATGATATAGAAGATTCAAAGAGAGTGAGATGCCAGCTACTTTCATTCAGTCAGTAGCTTCAATCATTTCTGGACGTTTTTCAATGGTAAAAATCAATGAATATTGTAAATGCACAAACAGTAATTTCTCCACATTGCAAGGTGCAATTCTGAAATTTTTTGCTTTTTCCTGCTCCTCTTAGCATGATAAAGAAGATTCAAAGAGAGTGAGATGCCAGCTCCTTTCATTCAGTCAGTAGCTTCAAACATTTCTGGTATATGAATAACATGATGTTTTTCAATGGCAAAAATCAATGAATATTGTAAATGCACAAACAGTAATTTCTCCGCATTGCAAGGTGCAATTCTGAAATTTTTTGCTTTTTCCTGCTCCTCTTAGCATGATAAAGAAGATTCAAAGAGAGTGAGATGCCAGCTCCTTTCATTCAGTCAGTAGCTTCAAACATTTCTGGTATATGAATAACATGATGTTTTTCAATGGCAAAAATCAATGAATATTGTAAATGCACAAACAGTAATTTCTCCGCATTGCAAGGTGCAAGTCTGAAATTTTTTGCTTTTTCCTGCTCCTCTTAGCATGATAAAGAAGATTCAAAGAGAGTGAGATGCCAGCTACTTTCATTCAGTCAGTAGCTTCAATCATTTCTGGACGTTTTTCAATGGTAAAAATCAATGAATATTGTAAATGCACAAACAGTAATTTCTCCACATTGCAAGGTGCAATTCTGAAATTTTTTGCTTTTTCCTGCTCCTCTTAGCATGATAAAGAAGATTCAAAGAGAGTGAGATGCCAGCTCCTTTCATTCAGTCAGTAGCTTCAAACATTTCTGGTATATGAATAACATGATGTTTTTCAATGGCAAAAATCAATGAATATTGTAAATGCACAAACAGTAATTTCTCCGCATTGCAAGGTGCAATTCTGAAATTTTTTGCTTTTTCCTGCTCCTCTTAGCATGATAAAGAAGATTCAAAGAGAGTGAGATGCCAGCTCCTTTCATTCAGTCAGTAGCTTCAATCATTTCTGGATGTTTTTCAATGGCAAAAATCAATGAATATTGTAAATGCAAAAACTGTAATTTCTCCGCATTGCAAGGTGCAATTCTGAAATTTTTTGCTTTTTCCTGCTCCTCTTAGCATGATAAAGAAGATTCAAAGAGAGTGAGATGCCAGCTCCTTTCATTCAGTCAGTAGCTTCAATCATTTCTGGACGTTTTTCAATGGCAAAAACCAATGAATATTGTAAATGCACAAACAGTAATTTCTCCGCATTGCAAGGTGCAATTCTGAAATTTTTTGCTTTTTCCTGCTCCTCTTAGCATGATAAAGAAGATTCAAAGAGAGTGAGATGCCAGCTCCTTTCATTCAGTCAGTACCTTCAATAATTTCTGGACGTTTTTCAATGGCAAAAATCAATGAATATTGTAAATGCACAAACAGTAATTTCTCCGCATTGCAAGGTGCAATTCTGAAATTTTTTGCTTTTTCCTGCTCCTCTTAGCATGATAAAGAAGATTCAAAGAGAGTGAGATGCCAGCTCCTTTCATTCAGTCAGTAGCTTCAAACATTTCTGGTATATGAATAACATGATGTTTTTCAATGGCAAAAATCAATGAATATTGTAAATGCACAAACAGTAATTTCTCCGCATTGCAAGGTGCAATTCTGAAATTTTTTGCTTTTTCCTGCTCCTCTTAGCATGATAAAGAAGATTAAAAGAGAGTGAGATGCCAGCTCCTTTCATTCAGTCAGTAGCTTCAATCATTTCTGGATGTTTTTCAATGGCAAAAATCAATGAATATTGTAAATGCACAAACAGTAATTTCTCCGCATTGCAAGGTGCAATTCTGAATTTTTTTTTACTTTTTCCTGCTCCTCTTAGCATGATAAAGAAGATTCAAAGAGAGTGAGATGCCAGCTCCTTTCATTCAGTCAGTAGCTTCAATCATTTCTGGTATATGAATAACATGATGTTTTTCAATGGCAAAAATCAATGAATATTGTAAATGCACAAACAGTAATTTCTCCGCATTGCAAGGTGCAAGTCTGAAATTTTTTGCTTTTTCCTGCTCCTCTTAGCATGATAAAGAAGATTCAAAGAGAGTGAGATGCCAGCTACTTTCATTCAGTCAGTAGCTTCAATCATTTCTGGACGTTTTTCAATGGTAAAAATCAATGAATATTGTAAATGCACAAACAGTAATTTCTCCACATTGCAAGGTGCAATTCTGAAATTTTTTGCTTTTTCCTGCTCCTCTTAGCATGATAAAGAAGATTCAAAGAGAGTGAGATGCCAGCTCCTTTCATTCAGTCAGTAGCTTCAAACATTTCTGGTATATGAATAACATGATGTTTTTCAATGGCAAAAATCAATGAATATTGTAAATGCACAAACAGTAATTTCTCCGCATTGCAAGGTGCAATTCTGAAATTTTTTGCTTTTTCCTGCTCCTCTTAGCATGATAAAGAAGATTCAAAGAGAGTGAGGTGCCAGCTCCTTTCATTCAGTCAGTAGCTTCAAACATTTCTGGTATATGAATAACATGTTTTTCAATGGCAAAAATCAATGAATATTGTAAATGCACAAACAGTAATTTCTCCGCATTGCAACGTGCAATTCTGAAATTTTTTGCTTTTTCCTGCTCTTCTTAGCATGATAAAGAAGATTCAAAGAGAGTGAGATGCCAGCTCCTTTCATTCAGTCAGTAGCTTCAATCATTTCTGGACGTTTTTCAATGGCAAAAATCAATGAATATTGTAAATGCACAAACAGTAATTTCTCCGCATTGCAAGGTGCAATTCTGAAATTTTTTGCTTTTTCCTGCTCCTCTTAGCATGATAAAGAAGATTCAAAGAGAGTGAGATGTCAGCTCCTTTCATTCAGTCAGTAGCTTCAAACATTTCTGGTATATGAATAACATGATGTTTTTCAATGGCAAAAATCAATGAATATTGTAAATGCACAAACAGTAACTTCTCCGCATTGCAAGGTGCAATTCTGAAATTTTTTGCTTTTTCCTGCTCCTCTTAGCATGATAAAGAAGATTCAAAGAGAGTGAGATGCCAGCTCCTTTCATTCAGTCAGTAGCTTCAATCATTTCTGGATGTTTTTCAATGGCAAAAATCAATGAATATTGTAAATGCACAAACAGTAATTTCTCCGCATTGCAAGGTGCAATTCTGAAATTTTTTGCTTTTTCCTGCTCCTCTTAGCATGATAAAGAAGATTCAAAGAGAGTGAGATGCCAGCTCCTTTCGTTCAGTCAGTAGCTTCAATCATTTCTGGACGTTTTTCAATGGCAAAAATCATTGAATATTATAAATGCACAAACAGTAATTTCTCCGCATTGCAAGGTGCAATTCTGAAATTTTTTGCTTTTTCCCGCTCCTCTTAGCATGATAAAGAAGATTCAAAGAGAGTGAGGTGCCAGCTCCTTTCATTCAGTCAGTAGCTTCAAACATTTCTGGTATGTGAATAACATGTTTTTCAATGGCAAAAATCAATGAATATTGTAAATGCACAAACAGTAATTTCTCCGCATTGCAAGGTGCAATTCTGAAATTTTTTGCTTTTTCCTGCTCCTCTTAGCATGATAAAGAAGATTCAAAGAGAGTGAGATGCCAGCTCCTTTCATTCAGTCAGTAGCTTCAATCATTTCTGGACGTTTTTCAATGGCAAAAATCAATGAATATTGTAAATGCATAAACAGTAATTTCTCCGCATTGCAAGGTGCAATTCTGAAATTTTTTGCTTTTTCCTGCTCCTCTTAGCATGATAAAGAAGATTCAAAGAGAGTGAGATGTCAGCTCCTTTCATTCAGTCAGTAGCTTCAAACATTTCTGGTATATGAATAACATGATGTTTTTCAATGGCAAAAATCAATGAATATTGTAAATGCACAAACAGTAATTTCTCCGCATTGCAAGGTGCAATTCTGAAATTTTTTGCTATTTCCTGCTCCTCTTAGCATGATAAAGAAGATTCAAAGAGAGTGAGATGCCAGCTCCTTTCATTCAGTCAGTAGCTTCAATCATTTCTGGATGTTTTTCAATGGCAAAAATCAATGAATATTGTAAATGCACAAACAGTAATTTCTCCGCATTGCAAGGTGCAATTCTGAAATTTTTTGCTTTTTCCTGCTCCTCTTAGCATGATAAAGAAGATTCAAAGAGAGTGAGATGCCAGCTCCTTTCGTTCAGTCAGTAGCTTCAATCATTTCTGGACGTTTTTCAATGGCAAAAATCATTGAATATTATAAATGCACAAACAGTAATTTCTCCGCATTGCAAGGTGCAATTCTGAAATTTTTTACTTTTTCCTGCTCCTCTTAGCATGATAAAGAAGATTCAAAGAGAGTGAGATGCCAGCTCCTTTCATTCAGTCAGTAGCTTCAATCATTTCTGGATGTTTTTCAATGGCAAAAATCAATGAATATTGTAAATGCACACAGTAATTTCTCCGCATTGCAAGGTGCAATTCTGAAATTTTTTGCTTTTTCCTGCTCCTCTTAGCATGATAAAGAAGATTCAAAGAGAGTGAGATGCCAGCTCCTTTCGTTCAGTCAGTAGCTTCAATCATTTCTGGACGTTTTTCAAAGGCAAAAATCATTGAATATTATAAATGCACAAACAGTAATTTCTCCGCATTGCAAGGTGCAATTCTGAAATTTTTTGCTTTTTCCCGCTCCTCTTAGCATGATAAAGAAGATTCAAAGAGAGTGAGGTGCCAGCTCCTTTCATTCAGTCAGTAGCTTCAAACATTTCTGGTATATGAATAACATGTTTTTCAATGGCAAAAATCAATGAATATTGTAAATGCACAAACAGTAATTTCTCCGCATTGCAAGGTGCAATTCTGAAATTTTTTGCTTTTTCCTGCTCCTCTTAGCATGATAAAGAAGATTCAAAGAGAGTGAGATGCCAGCTCCTTTCATTCAGTCAGTAGCTTCAATCATTTCTGGACGTTTTTCAATGGCAAAAATCAATGAATATTGTAAATGCATAAACAGTAATTTCTCCGCATTGCAAGGTGCAATTCTGAAATTTTTTGCTTTTTCCTGCTCCTCTTAGCATGATAAAGAAGATTCAAAGAGAGTGAGATGTCAGCTCCTTTCATTCAGTCAGTAGCTTCAAACATTTCTGGTATATGAATAACATGATGTTTTTCAATGGCAAAAATCAATGAATATTGTAAATGCACAAACAGTAATTTCTCCGCATTGCAAGGTGCAATTCTGAAATTTTTTGCTATTTCCTGCTCCTCTTAGCATGATAAAGAAGATTCAAAGAGAGTGAGATGCCAGCTCCTTTCATTCAGTCAGTAGCTTCAATCATTTCTGGATGTTTTTCAATGGCAAAAATCAATGAATATTGTAAATGCACAAACAGTAATTTCTCCGCATTGCAAGGTGCAATTCTGAAATTTTTTGCTTTTTCCTGCTCCTCTTAGCATGATAAAGAAGATTCAAAGAGAGTGAGATGCCAGCTCCTTTCATTCAGTCAGTAGCTTCAATCATTTCTGGTATATGAATAACATGATGTTTTTCAATGGCAAAAATCAATGAATATTGTAAATGCACAAACAGTAATTTCTCCGCATTGCAAGGTGCAATTCTGAAATTTTTTGCTTTTTCCTGCTCCTCTTAGCATGATAAAGAAGATTCAAAGAGAGTGAGATGCCAGCTCCTTTCATTCAGTCAGTAGCTTCAAACATTTCTGGTATATGAATAACATAAAGCAAAAAATTTCAGAATTGCACCTTGCAATGCGGAGAAATTACTGTTTGTGCATTTACAATATTCATTGATTTTTGCCATTGAAAAACATCATGTTATTCATATACCAGAAATGTTTGAAGCTACTGACTGAATGAAAGGAGCTGGCATCTCACTCTCTTTGAATCTTCTTTATCATGCTAAGAGGAGCAGGAAAAAGCAAAAAATTTCAGAATTGCACCTTGCAATGTGGAGAAATTACTGTTTGTGCATTTACAATATTCATTGATTTTTACCATTGAAAAACGTCCAGAAATGATTGAAGCTACTGACTGAATGAAAGTAGCTGGCATCTCACTCTCTTTGAATCTTCTTTATCATGCTAAGAGGAGCAGGAAAAAGCAAAAAATTTCAGACTTGCACCTTGCAATGCGGAGAAATTACTGTTTGTGCATTTACAATATTCATTGATTTTTGCCATTGAAAAACATCATGTTATTCATATACCAGAAATGTTTGAAGCTACTGACTGAATGAAAGGAGCTGGCATCTCACTCTCTTTGAATCTTCTTTATCATGCTAAGAGGAGCAGGAAAAAGCAAAAAATTTCAGAATTGCACCTTGCAATGCGGAGAAATTACTGTTTGTGCATTTACAATATTCATTGATTTTTGCCATTGAAAAACATCATGTTATTCATATACCAGAAATGTTTGAAGCTACTGACTGAATGAAAGGAGCTGGCATCTCACTCTCTTTGAATCTTCTTTATCATGCTAAGAGGAGCAGGAAAAAGCAAAAAATTTCAGAATTGCACCTTGCAATGTGGAGAAATTACTGTTTGTGCATTTACAATATTCATTGATTTTTACCATTGAAAAACGTCCAGAAATGATTGAAGCTACTGACTGAATGAAAGTAGCTGGCATCTCACTCTCTTTGAATCTTCTTTATCATGCTAAGAGGAGCAGGAAAAAGCAAAAAATTTCAGACTTGCACCTTGCAATGCGGAGAAATTACTGTTTGTGCATTTACAATATTCATTGATTTTTGCCATTGAAAAACATCATGTTATTCATATACCAGAAATGTTTGAAGCTACTGACTGAATGAAAGGAGCTGGCATCTCACTCTCTTTGAATCTTCTTTATCATGCTAAGAGGAGCAGGAAAAAGCAAAAAATTTCAGAATTGCACCTTGCAATGCGGAGAAATTACTGTTTGTGCATTTACAATATTCATTGATTTTTGCCATTGAAAAACATCATGTTATTCATATACCAGAAATGATTGAAGCTACTGACTGAATGAAAGGAGCTGGCATCTCACTCTCTTTGAATCTTCTTTATCATGCTAAGAGGAGCAGGAAAAAGTAAAAAATTTCAGAATTGCACCTTGCAATGCGGAGAAATTACTGTTTGTGCATTTATAATATTCAATGATTTTTGCCATTAAAAAACGTCCAGAAATGATTGAAGCTACTGACTGAACGAAAGGAGCTGGCATCTCACTCTCTTTGAATCTTCTTTATCATGCTAAGAGGAGCAGGAAAAAGCAAAAAATTTCAGAATTGCACCTTGCAATGCGGAGAAATTACTGTTTGTGCATTTACAATATTCATTGATTTTTGCCATTGAAAAACATCCAGAAATGATTGAAGCTACTGACTGAATGAAAGGAGCTGGCATCTCACTCTCTTTGAATCTTCTTTATCATGCTAAGAGGAGCAGGAAAAAGCAAAAAATTTCAGAATTGCACCTTGCAATGCGGAGAAATTACTGTTTGTGCATTTACAATATTCATTGATTTTTGCCATTGAAAAACATCATGTTATTCATATACCAGAAATGTTTGAAGCTACTGACTGAATGAAAAGAGCTGACATCTCACTCTCTTTGAATCTTCTTTATCATGCTAAGAGGAGCAGGAAAAAGCAAAAAATTTCAGAATTGCACCTTGCAATGCGGAGAAATTACTGTTTGTGCATTTACAATATTCATTGATTTTTGCCATTGAAAAACGTCCAGAAATGATTGAAGCTACTGACTGAATGAAAGGAGCTGGCATCTCACTCTCTTTGAATCTTCTTTATCATGCTAAGAGGAGCAGGAAAAAGCAAAAAATTTCAGAATTGCACCTTGCAATGCGGAGAAATTACTGTTTGTGCATTTACAATATTCATTGATTTTTGCCATTGAAAAACATGTTATTCATATACCAGAAATGTTTGAAGCTACTGACTGAATGAAAGGAGCTGGCACCTCACTCTCTTTGAATCTTCTTTATCATGCTAAGAGGAGTGGGAAAAAGCAAAAAATTTCAGAATTGCACCTTGCAATGCGGAGAAATTACTGTTTGTGCATTTATAATATTCAATGATTTTTGCCATTGAAAAACGTCCAGAAATGATTGAAGCTACTGACTGAACGAAAGGAGCTGGCATCTCACTCTCTTTGAATCTTCTTTATCATGCTAAGAGGAGCAGGAAAAAGCAAAAAATTTCAGAATTGCACCTTGCAATGCGGAGAAATTACTGTTTGTGCATTTACAATATTCATTGATTTTTGCCATTGAAAAACATCCAGAAATGATTGAAGCTACTGACTGAATGAAAGGAGCTGGCATCTCACTCTCTTTGAATCTTCTTTATCATGCTAAGAGGAGCAGGAAAAAGCAAAAAATTTCAGAATTGCACCTTGCAATGCGGAGAAATTACTGTTTGTGCATTTACAATATTCATTGATTTTTGCCATTGAAAAACATCATGTTATTCATATACCAGAAATGTTTGAAGCTACTGACTGAATGAAAGGAGCTGACATCTCACTCTCTTTGAATCTTCTTTATCATGCTAAGAGGAGCAGGAAAAAGCAAAAAATTTCAGAATTGCACCTTGCAATGCGGAGAAATTGCTGTTTGTGCATTTACAATATTCATTGATTTTTGCCATTGAAAAACGTCCAGAAATGATTGAAGCTACTGACTGAATGAAAGGAGCTGGCATCTCACTCTCTTTGAATCTTCTTATCATGCTAAGAGGAGCAGGAAAAAGCAAAAAATTTCAGAATTGCACCTTGCAATGCGGAGAAATTACTGTTTGTGCATTTACAATATTCATTGATTTTTGCCATTGAAAAACATGTTATTCATATACCAGAAATGTTTGAAGCTACTGACTGAATGAAAGGAGCTGGCACCTCACTCTCTTTGAATCTTCTTTATCATGCTAAGAGGAGCGGGAAAAAGCAAAAAATTTCAGAATTGCACCTTGCAATGCGGAGAAATTACTGTTTGTGCATTTACAATATTCATTGATTTTTGCCATTGAAAAACGTCCAGAAATGATTGAAGGTACTGACTGAATGAAAGGAGCTGGCATCTCACTCTCTTTGAATCTTCTTTATCATGCTAAGAGGAGCAGGAAAAAGCAAAAAATTTCAGAATTGCACCTTGCAATGCGGAGAAATTACTGTTTGTGCATTTACAATATTCATTGGTTTTTGCCATTGAAAAACGTCCAGAAATGATTGAAGCTACTGACTGAATGAAAGGAGCTGGCATCTCACTCTCTTTGAATCTTCTTTATCATGCTAAGAGTAGCAGGAAAAAGCAAAAAATTTCAGAATTGCACCTTGCAATGCGGAGAAATTACAGTTTGTGCATTTACAATATTCATTGATTTTTGCCATTGAAAAACATCCAGAAATGATTGAAGCTACTGACTGAATGAAAGGAGCTGGCATCTCACTCTCTTTGAATCTTCTTTATCATGCTAAGAGGAGCAGGAAAAAGCAAAAAATTTCAGAATTGCACCTTGCAATGCGGAGAAATTACTGTTTGTGCATTTACAATATTCATTGATTTTTGCCATTGAAAAACATCATGTTATTCATATACCAGAAATGTTTGAAGCTACTGACTGAATGAAAGGAGCTGGCATCTCACTCTCTTTGAATCTTCTTTATCATGCTAAGAGGAGCAGGAAAAAGCAAAAAATTTCAGAATTGCACCTTGCAATGTGGAGAAATTACTGTTTGTGCATTTACAATATTCATTGATTTTTACCATTGAAAAACGTCCAGAAATGATTGAAGCTACTGACTGAATGAAAGTAGCTGGCATCTCACTCTCTTTGAATCTTCTTTATCATGCTAAGAGGAGCAGGAAAAAGCAAAAAATTTCAGACTTGCACCTTGCAATGCGGAGAAATTACTGTTTGTGCATTTACAATATTCATTGATTTTTGCCATTGAAAAACATCATGTTATTCATATACCAGAAATGTTTGAAGCTACTGAGTGAATGAAAGGAGCTGGCATCTCACTCTCTTTGAATCTTCTTTATCATGCTAAGAGGAGCAGGAAAAAGCAAAAAATTTCAGAATTGCACCTTGCAATGCGGAGAAATTACTGTTTGTGCATTTACAATATTCATTGATTTTTGCCATTGAAAAACATCCAGAAATGATTGAAGCTACTGACTGAATGAAAGGAGCTGGCATCTCACTCTCTTTGAATCTTCTTTATCATGCTAAGAGGAGCAGGAAAAAGCAAAAAATTTCAGAATTGCACCTTGCAATGCGGAGAAATTACTGTTTGTGCATTTACAATATTCATTGATTTTTGCCATTGAAAAACATCATGTTATTCATATACCAGAAATGTTTGAAGCTACTGACTGAATGAAAGGAGCTGGCATCTCACTCTCTTTGAATCTTCTTTATCATGCTAAGAGGAGCAGGAAAAAGCAAAAAATTTCAGAATTGCACCTTGCAATGCGGAGAAATTACTGTTTGTGCATTTACAATATTCATTGATTTTTGCCATTGAAAAACGTCCAGAAATGATTGAAGGTACTGACTGAATGAAAGGAGCTGGCATCTCACTCTCTTTGAATCTTCTTTATCATGCTAAGAGGAGCAGGAAAAAGCAAAAAATTTCAGAATTGCACCTTGCAATGCGGAGAAATTACTGTTTGTGCATTTACAATATTCATTGGTTTTTGCCATTGAAAAACGTCCAGAAATGATTGAAGCTACTGACTGAATGAAAGGAGCTGGCATCTCACTCTCTTTGAATCTTCTTTATCATGCTAAGAGGAGCAGGAAAAAGCAAAAAATTTCAGAATTGCACCTTGCAATGCGGAGAAATTACTGTTTGTGCATTTACAATATTCATTGATTTTTACCATTGAAAAACGTCCAGAAATGATTGAAGCTACTGACTGAATGAAAGTAGCTGGCATCTCACTCTCTTTGAATCTTCTTTATCATGCTAAGAGGAGCAGGAAAAAGCAAAAAATTTCAGACTTGCACCTTGCAATGCGGAGAAATTACTGTTTGTGCATTTACAATATTCATTGATTTTTGCCATTGAAAAACATCATGTTATTCATATACCAGAAATGTTTGAAGCTACTGACTGAATGAAAGGAGCTGGCATCTCACTCTCTTTGAATCTTCTTTATCATGCTAAGAGGAGCAGGAAAAAGCAAAAAATTTCAGAATTGCACCTTGCAATGCGGAGAAATTACTGTTTGTGCATTTACAATATTCATTGATTTTTGCCATTGAAAAACATCATGTTATTCATATACCAGAAATGTTTGAAGCTACTGACTGAATGAAAGGAGCTGGCATCTCACTCTCTTTGAATCTTCTTTATCATGCTAAGAGGAGCAGGAAAAAGCAAAAAATTTCAGAATTGCACCTTGCAATGTGGAGAAATTACTGTTTGTGCATTTACAATATTCATTGATTTTTACCATTGAAAAACGTCCAGAAATGATTGAAGCTACTGACTGAATGAAAGTAGCTGGCATCTCACTCTCTTTGAATCTTCTTTATCATGCTAAGAGGAGCAGGAAAAAGCAAAAAATTTCAGACTTGCACCTTGCAATGCGGAGAAATTACTGTTTGTGCATTTACAATATTCATTGATTTTTGCCATTGAAAAACATCATGTTATTCATATACCAGAAATGTTTGAAGCTACTGACTGAATGAAAGGAGCTGGCATCTCACTCTCTTTGAATCTTCTTTATCATGCTAAGAGGAGCAGGAAAAAGCAAAAAATTTCAGAATTGCACCTTGCAATGCGGAGAAATTACTGTTTGTGCATTTACAATATTCATTGATTTTTGCCATTGAAAAACATCATGTTATTCATATACCAGAAATGATTGAAGCTACTGACTGAATGAAAGGAGCTGGCATCTCACTCTCTTTGAATCTTCTTTATCATGCTAAGAGGAGCAGGAAAAAGTAAAAAATTTCAGAATTGCACCTTGCAATGCGGAGAAATTACTGTTTGTGCATTTACAATATTCATTGATTTTTGCCATTGAAAAACGTCCAGAAATGATTGAAGCTACTGACTGAATGAAAGGAGCTGGCATCTCACTCTCTTTGAATCTTCTTTATCATGCTAAGAGGAGCAGGAAAAAGCAAAAAATTTCAGAATTGCACCTTGCAATGCGGAGAAATTACTGTTTGTGCATTTACAATATTCATTGATTTTTGCCATTGAAAAACATGTTATTCATATACCAGAAATGTTTGAAGCTACTGACTGAATGAAAGGAGCTGGCACCTCACTCTCTTTGAATCTTCTTTATCATGCTAAGAGGAGCGGGAAAAAGCAAACAATTTCAGAATTGCACCTTGCAATGCGGAGAAATTACTGTTTGTGCATTTATAATATTCAATGATTTTTGCCATTGAAAAACGTAGAGAAATGATTGAAGCTACTGACTGAACGAAAGGAGCTGGCATCTCACTCTCTTTGAATCTTCTTTATCATGCTAAGAGGAGCAGGAAAAAGCAAAAAATTTCAGAATTGCACCTTGCAATGCGGAGAAATTACTGTTTGTGCATTTACAATATTCATTGATTTTTGCCATTGAAAAACATCCAGAAATGATTGAAGCTACTGACTGAATGAAAGGAGCTGGCATCTCACTCTCTTTGAATCTTCTTTATCATGCTAAGAGGAGCAGGAAAAAGCAAAAAATTTCAGAATTGCACCTTGCAATGCGGAGAAATTACTGTTTGTGCATTTACAATATTCATTGATTTTTGCCATTGAAAAACATCATGTTATTCATATACCAGAAATGTTTGAAGCTACTGACTGAATGAAAGGAGCTGACATCTCACTCTCTTTGAATCTTCTTTACCATGCTAAGAGGAGCAGGAAAAAGCAAAAAATTTCAGAATTGCACCTTGCAATGCGGAGAAATTACTGTTTGTGCATTTACAATATTCATTGATTTTTGCCATTGAAAAACGTCCAGAAATGATTGAAGCTACTGACTGAATGAAAGGAGCTGGCATCTCACTCTCTTTGAAACTTCTTTATCATGCTAAGAGGAGCAGGAAAAAGCAAAAAATTTCAGAATTGCACCTTGCAATGCGGAGAAATTACTGTTTGTGCATTTACAATATTCATTGATTTTTGCCATTGAAAAACATGTTATTCATATACCAGAAATGTTTGAAGCTACTGACTGAATGAAAGGAGCTGGCACCTCACTCTCTTTGAATCTTCTTTATCATGCTAAGAGGAGCAGGAAAAAGCAAAAAATTTCAGAATTGCACCTTGCAATGCGGAGAAATTACTGTTTGTGCATTTACAATATTCATTGATTTTTGCCATTGAAAAACGTCCAGAAATGATTGAAGCTACTGACTGAATGAAAGGAGCTGGCATCTCACTCTCTTTGAATCTTCTTTATCATGCTAAGAGGAGCAGGAAAAAGCAAAAAATTTCAGAATTGCACCTTGCAATGCGGAGAAATTACTGTTTGTGCATTTACAATATTCATTGATTTTTGCCATTGAAAAACATGTTATTCATATACCAGAATTGTTTGAAGCTACTGACTGAATGAAAGGAGCTGGCACCTCACTCTCTTTGAATCTTCTTTATCATGCTAAGAGGAGCGGGAAAAAGCAAAAAATTTCAGAATTGCACCTTGCAATGCGGAGAAATTACTGTTTGTGCATTTATAATATTCAATGATTTTTGCCATTGAAAAACGTCCAGAAATGATTGAAGCTACTGACTGAACGAAAGGAGCTGGCATCTCACTCTCTTTGAATCTTCTTTATCATGCTAAGAGGAGCAGGAAAAAGCAAAAAATTTCAGAATTGCACCTTGCAATGCGGAGAAATTACTGTTTGTGCATTTACAATATTCATTGATTTTTGCCATTGAAAAACATCATGTTATTCATATACCAGAAATGTTTGAAGCTACTGACTGAATGAAAGGAGCTGACATCTCACTCTCTTTGAATCTTCTTTACCATGCTAAGAGGAGCAGGAAAAAGCAAAAAATTTCAGAATTGCACCTTGCAATGCGGAGAAATTACTGTTTGTGCATTTACAATATTCATTGATTTTTGCCATTGAAAAACGTCCAGAAATGATTGAAGCTACTGACTGAATGAAAGGAGCTGGCATCTCACTCTCTTTGAATCTTCTTTATCATGCTAAGAGGAGCAGGAAAAAGCAAAAAATTTCAGAATTGCACCTTGCAATGCGGAGAAATTACTGTTTGTGCATTTACAATATTCATTGATTTTTGCCATTGAAAAACATGTTATTCATATACCAGAAATGTTTGAAGCTACTGACTGAATGAAAGGAGCTGGCACCTCACTCTCTTTGAATCTTCTTTATCATGCTAAGAGGAGCGGGAAAAAGCAAAAAATTTCAGAATTGCACCTTGCAATGCGGAGAAATTACTGTTTGTGCATTTACAATATTCATTGATTTTTGCCATTGAAAAACGTCCAGAAATGATTGAAGGTACTGACTGAATGAAAGGAGCTGGCATCTCACTCTCTTTGAATCTTCTTTATCATGCTAAGAGGAGCAGGAAAAAGCAAAAAATTTCAGAATTGCACCTTGCAATGCGGAGAAATTACTGTTTGTGCATTTACAATATTCATTGGTTTTTGCCATTGAAAAACGTCCAGAAATGATTGAAGCTACTGACTGAATGAAAGGAGCTGGCATCTCACTCTCTTTGAATCTTCTTTATCATGCTAAGAGGAGCAGGAAAAAGCAAAAAATTTCAGAATTGCACCTTGCAATGCGGAGAAATTACAGTTTGTGCATTTACAATATTCATTGATTTTTGCCATTGAAAAACATCCAGAAATGATTGAAGCTACTGACTGAATGAAAGGAGCTGGCATCTCACTCTCTTTGAATCTTCTTTATCATGCTAAGAGGAGCAGGAAAAAGCAAAAAATTTCAGAATTGCACCTTGCAATGCGGAGAAATTACTGTTTGTGCATTTACAATATTCATTGATTTTTGCCATTGAAAAACATCATGTTATTCATATACCAGAAGTGTTTGAAGCTACTGACTGAATGAAAGGAGCTGGCATCTCACTCTCTTTGAATCTTCTTTATCATGCTAAGAGGAGCAGGAAAAAGCAAAAAATTTCAGAATTGCACCTTGCAATGTGGAGAAATTACTGTTTGTGCATTTACAATATTCATTGATTTTTACCATTGAAAAACGTCCAGAAATGATTGAAGCTACTGACTGAATGAAAGTAGCTGGCATCTCACTCTCTTTGAATCTTCTTTATCATGCTAAGAGGAGCAGGAAAAAGCAAAAAATTTCAGACTTGCACCTTGCAATGCGGAGAAATTACTGTTTGTGCATTTACAATATTCATTGATTTTTGCCATTGAAAAACATCATGTTATTCATATACCAGAAATGTTTGAAGCTACTGACTGAATGAAAGGAGCTGGCATCTCACTCTCTTTGAATCTTCTTTATCATGCTAAGAGGAGCAGGAAAAAGCAAAAAATTTCAGAATTGCACCTTGCAATGCGGAGAAATTACTGTTTGTGCATTTACAATATTCATTGATTTTTGCCATTGAAAAACATCCAGAAATGATTGAAGCTACTGACTGAATGAAAGGAGCTGGCATCTCACTCTCTTTGAATCTTCTTTATCATGCTAAGAGGAGCAGGAAAAAGCAAAAAATTTCAGAATTGCACCTTGCAATGCGGAGAAATTACTGTTTGTGCATTTACAATATTCATTGATTTTTGCCATTGAAAAACATCATGTTATTCATATACCAGAAATGTTTGAAGCTACTGACTGAATGAAAGGAGCTGACATCTCACTCTCTTTGAATCTTCTTTATCATGCTAAGAGGAGCAGGAAAAAGCAAAAAATTTCAGAATTGCACCTTGCAATGCGGAGAAATTACTGTTTGTGCATTTACAATATTCATTGATTTTTGCCATTGAAAAACATCCAGAAATGATTGAAGCTACTGACTGAATGAAAGGAGCTGGCATCTCACTCTCTTTGAATCTTCTTTATCATGCTAAGAGGAGCAGGAAAAAGCAAAAAATTTCAGAATTGCACCTTGCAATGCGGAGAAATTACTGTTTGTGCATTTACAATATTCATTGATTTTTGCCATTGAAAAACATCATGTTATTCATATACCAGAAATGTTTGAAGCTACTGACTGAATGAAAGGAGCTGGCATCTCACTCTCTTTGAATCTTCTTTATCATGCTAAGAGGAGCAGGAAAAAGCAAAAAATTTCAGAATTGCACCTTGCAATGCGGAGAAATTACTGTTTGTGCATTTACAATATTCATTGATTTTTACCATTGAAAAACGTCCAGAAATGATTGAAGCTACTGACTGAATGAAAGTAGCTGGCATCTCACTCTCTTTGAATCTTCTTTATCATGCTAAGAGGAGCAGGAAAAAGCAAAAAATTTCAGACTTGCACCTTGCAATGCGGAGAAATTACTGTTTGTGCATTTACAATATTCATTGATTTTTGCCATTGAAAAACATCATGTTATTCATATACCAGAAATGTTTGAAGCTACTGACTGAATGAAAGGAGCTGGCATCTCACTCTCTTTGAATCTTCTTTATCATGCTAAGAGGAGCAGGAAAAAGCAAAAAATTTCAGAATTGCACCTTGCAATGCGGAGAAATTACTGTTTGTGCATTTACAATATTCATTGATTTTTGCCATTGAAAAACATCATGTTATTCATATACCAGAAATGATTGAAGCTACTGACTGAATGAAAGGAGCTGGCATCTCACTCTCTTTGAATCTTCTTTATCATGCTAAGAGGAGCAGGAAAAAGCAAAAAATTTCAGAATTGCACCTTGCAATGCGGAGAAATTACTGTTTGTGCATTTACAATATTCATTGATTTTTGCAATTGAAAAACATGTTATTCATATACCAGAAATGTTTGAAGCTACTGACTGAATGAAAGGAGCTGGCACCTCACTCTCTTTGAATCTTCTTTATCATGCTAAGAGGAGCGGGAAAAAGCAAAAAATTTCAGAATTGCACCTTGCAATGCGGAGAAATTACTGTTTGTGCATTTATAATATTCAATGATTTTTGCCATTGAAAAACGTCCAGAAATGATTGAAGCTACTGACTGAACGAAAGGAGCTGGCATCTCACTCTCTTTGAATCTTCTTTATCATGCTAAGAGGAGCAGGAAAAAGCAAAAAATTTCAGAATTGCACCTTGCAATGCGGAGAAATTACTGTTTGTGCATTTACAATATTCATTGATTTTTGCCATTGAAAAACATGTTATTCATATACCAGAAATGTTTGAAGCTACTGACTGAATGAAAGGAGCTGGCACCTCACTCTCTTTGAATCTTCTTTATCATGCTAAGAGGAGCGGGAAAAAGCAAAAAATTTCAGAATTGCACCTTGCAATGCGGAGAAATTACTGTTTGTGCATTTACAATATTCATTGATTTTTGCCATTGAAAAACGTCCAGAAATGATTGAAGGTACTGACTGAATGAAAGGAGCTGGCATCTCACTCTCTTTGAATCTTCTTTATCATGCTAAGAGGAGCAGGAAAAAGCAAAAAATTTCAGAATTGCACCTTGCAATGCGGAGAAATTACTGTTTGTGCATTTACAATATTCATTGGTTTTTGCCATTGAAAAACGTCCAGAAATGATTGAAGCTACTGACTGAATGAAAGGAGCTGGCATCTCACTCTCTTTGAATCTTCTTTATCATGCTAAGAGGAGCAGGAAAAAGCAAAAAATTTCAGAATTGCACCTTGCAATGCGGAGAAATTACAGTTTGTGCATTTACAATATTCATTGATTTTTGCCATTGAAAAACATCCAGAAATGATTGAAGCTACTGACTGAATGAAAGGAGCTGGCATCTCACTCTCTTTGAATCTTCTTTATCATGCTAAGAGGAGCAGGAAAAAGCAAAAAATTTCAGAATTGCACCTTGCAATGCGGAGAAATTACTGTTTGTGCATTTACAATATTCATTGATTTTTGCCATTGAAAAACATCATGTTATTCATATACCAGAAGTGTTTGAAGCTACTGACTGAATGAAAGGAGCTGGCATCTCACTCTCTTTGAATCTTCTTTATCATGCTAAGAGGAGCAGGAAAAAGCAAAAAATTTCAGAATTGCACCTTGCAATGTGGAGAAATTACTGTTTGTGCATTTACAATATTCATTGATTTTTACCATTGAAAAACGTCCAGAAATGATTGAAGCTACTGACTGAATGAAAGTAGCTGGCATCTCACTCTCTTTGAATCTTCTTTATCATGCTAAGAGGAGCAGGAAAAAGCAAAAAATTTCAGACTTGCACCTTGCAATGCGGAGAAATTACTGTTTGTGCATTTACAATATTCATTGATTTTTGCCATTGAAAAACATCATGTTATTCATATACCAGAAATGTTTGAAGCTACTGACTGAATGAAAGGAGCTGGCATCTCACTCTCTTTGAATCTTCTTTATCATGCTAAGAGGAGCAGGAAAAAGCAAAAAATTTCAGAATTGCACCTTGCAATGCGGAGAAATTACTGTTTGTGCATTTACAATATTCATTGATTTTTGCCATTGAAAAACATCCAGAAATGATTGAAGCTACTGACTGAATGAAAGGAGCTGGCATCTCACTCTCTTTGAATCTTCTTTATCATGCTAAGAGGAGCAGGAAAAAGCAAAAAATTTCAGAATTGCACCTTGCAATGCGGAGAAATTACTGTTTGTGCATTTACAATATTCATTGATTTTTGCCATTGAAAAACATCATGTTATTCATATACCAGAAATGTTTGAAGCTACTGACTGAATGAAAGGAGCTGACATCTCACTCTCTTTGAATCTTCTTTATCATGCTAAGAGGAGCAGGAAAAAGCAAAAAATTTCAGAATTGCACCTTGCAATGCGGAGAAATTACTGTTTGTGCATTTACAATATTCATTGATTTTTGCCATTGAAAAACATCCAGAAATGATTGAAGCTACTGACTGAATGAAAGGAGCTGGCATCTCACTCTCTTTGAATCTTCTTTATCATGCTAAGAGGAGCAGGAAAAAGCAAAAAATTTCAGAATTGCACCTTGCAATGCGGAGAAATTACTGTTTGTGCATTTACAATATTCATTGATTTTTGCCATTGAAAAACATCATGTTATTCATATACCAGAAATGTTTGAAGCTACTGACTGAATGAAAGGAGCTGGCATCTCACTCTCTTTGAATCTTCTTTATCATGCTAAGAGGAGCAGGAAAAAGCAAAAAATTTCAGAATTGCACCTTGCAATGCGGAGAAATTACTGTTTGTGCATTTACAATATTCATTGATTTTTACCATTGAAAAACGTCCCGAAATGATTGAAGCTACTGACTGAATGAAAGTAGCTGGCATCTCACTCTCTTTGAATCTTCTTTATCATGCTAAGAGGAGCAGGAAAAAGCAAAAAATTTCAGACTTGCACCTTGCAATGCGGAGAAATTACTGTTTGTGCATTTACAATATTCATTGATTTTTGCCATTGAAAAACATCATGTTATTCATATACCAGAAATGTTTGAAGCTACTGACTGAATGAAAGGAGCTGGCATCTCACTCTCTTTGAATCTTCTTTATCATGCTAAGAGGAGCAGGAAAAAGCAAAAAATTTCAGAATTGCACCTTGCAATGCGGAGAAATTACTGTTTGTGCATTTACAATATTCATTGATTTTTGCCATTGAAAAACATCATGTTATTCATATACCAGAAATGATTGAAGCTACTGACTGAATGAAAGGAGCTGGCATCTCACTCTCTTTGAATCTTCTTTATCATGCTAAGAGGAGCAGGAAAAAGTAAAAAATTTCAGAATTGCACCTTGCAATGCGGAGAAATTACTGTTTGTGCATTTATAATATTCAATGATTTTTGCCATTGAAAAACGTCCAGAAATGATTGAAGCTACTGACTGAACGAAAGGAGCTGGCATCTCACTCTCTTTGAATCTTCTTTATCATGCTAAGAGGAGCAGGAAAAAGCAAAAAATTTCAGAATTGCACCTTGCAATGCGGAGAAATTACTGTTTGTGCATTTACAATATTCATTGATTTTTGCCATTGAAAAACATCCAGAAATGATTGAAGCTACTGACTGAATGAAAGGAGCTGGCATCTCACTCTCTTTGAATCTTCTTTATCATGCTAAGAGGAGCAGGAAAAAGCAAAAAATTTCAGAATTGCACCTTGCAATGCGGAGAAATTACTGTTTGTGCATTTACAATATTCATTGATTTTTGCCATTGAAAAACATCATGTTATTCATATACCAGAAATGTTTGAAGCTACTGACTGAATGAAAGGAGCTGACATCTCACTCTCTTTGAATCTTCTTTATCATGCTAAGAGGAGCAGGAAAAAGCAAAAAATTTCAGAATTGCACCTTGCAATGCGGAGAAATTACTGTTTGTGCATTTACAATATTCATTGATTTTTGCCATTGAAAAACGTCCAGAAATGATTGAAGCTACTGACTGAATGAAAGGAGCTGGCATCTCACTCTCTTTGAATCTTCTTTATCATGCTAAGAGGAGCAGGAAAAAGCAAAAAATTTCAGAATTGCACCTTGCAATGCGGAGAAATTACTGTTTGTGCATTTACAATATTCATTGATTTTTGCCATTGAAAAACATGTTATTCATATACCAGAAATGTTTGAAGCTACTGACTGAATGAAAGGAGCTGGCACCTCACTCTCTTTGAATCTTCTTTATCATGCTAAGAGGAGCGGGAAAAAGCAAAAAATTTCAGAATTGCACCTTGCAATGCGGAGAAATTACTGTTTGTGCATTTATAATATTCAATGATTTTTGCCATTGAAAAACGTCCAGAAATGATTGAAGCTACTGACTGAACGAAAGGAGCTGGCATCTCACTCTCTTTGAATCTTCTTTATCATGCTAAGAGGAGCAGGAAAAAGCAAAAAATTTCAGAATTGCACCTTGCAATGCGGAGAAATTACTGTTTGTGCATTTACAATATTCATTGATTTTTGCCATTGAAAAACATCCAGAAATGATTGAAGCTACTGACTGAATGAAAGGAGCTGGCATCTCACTCTCTTTGAATCTTCTTTATCATGCTAAGAGGAGCAGGAAAAAGCAAAAAATTTCAGAATTGCACCTTGCAATGCGGAGAAATTACTGTTTGTGCATTTACAATATTCATTGATTTTTGCCATTGAAAAACATCATGTTATTCATATACCAGAAATGTTTGAAGCTACTGACTGAATGAAAGGAGCTGACATCTCACTCTCTTTGAATCTTCTTTACCATGCTAAGAGGAGCAGGAAAAAGCAAAAAATTTCAGAATTGCACCTTGCAATGCGGAGAAATTACTGTTTGTGCATTTACAATATTCATTGATTTTTGCCATTGAAAAACGTCCAGAAATGATTGAAGCTACTGACTGAATGAAAGGAGCTGGCATCTCACTCTCTTTGAATCTTCTTTATCATGCTAAGAGGAGCAGGAAAAAGCAAAAAATTTCAGAATTGCACCTTGCAATGCAGAGAAATTACTGTTTGTGCATTTACAATATTCATTGATTTTTGCCATTGAAAAACATGTTATTCATATACCAGAAATGTTTGAAGCTACTGACTGAATGAAAGGAGCTGGCACCTCACTCTCTTTGAATCTTCTTTATCATGCTAAGAGGAGCGGGAAAAAGCAAAAAATTTCAGAATTGCACCTTGCAATGCGGAGAAATTACTGTTTGTGCATTTACAATATTCATTGATTTTTGCCATTGAAAAACGTCCAGAAATGATTGAAGGTACTGACTGAATGAAAGGAGCTGGCATCTCACTCTCTTTGAATCTTCTTTATCATGCTAAGAGGAGCAGGAAAAAGCAAAAAATTTCAGAATTGCACCTTGCAATGCGGAGAAATTACTGTTTGTGCATTTACAATATTCATTGGTTTTTGCCATTGAAAAACGTCCAGAAATGATTGAAGCTACTGACTGAATGAAAGGAGCTGGCATCTCACTCTCTTTGAATCTTCTTTATCATGCTAAGAGGAGCAGGAAAAAGCAAAAAATTTCAGAATTGCACCTTGCAATGCGGAGAAATTACAGTTTGTGCATTTACAATATTCATTGATTTTTGCCATTGAAAAACATCCAGAAATGATTGAAGCTACTGACTGAATGAAAGGAGCTGGCATCTCACTCTCTTTGAATCTTCTTTATCATGCTAAGAGGAGCAGGAAAAAGCAAAAAATTTCAGAATTGCACCTTGCAATGCGGAGAAATTACTGTTTGTGCATTTACAATATTCATTGATTTTTGCCATTGAAAAACATCATGTTATTCATATACCAGAAGTGTTTGAAGCTACTGACTGAATGAAAGGAGCTGGCATCTCACTCTCTTTGAATCTTCTTTATCATGCTAAGAGGAGCAGGAAAAAGCAAAAAATTTCAGAATTGCACCTTGCAATGTGGAGAAATTACTGTTTGTGCATTTACAATATTCATTGATTTTTACCATTGAAAAACGTCCAGAAATGATTGAAGCTACTGACTGAATGAAAGTAGCTGGCATCTCACTCTCTTTGAATCTTCTTTATCATGCTAAGAGGAGCAGGAAAAAAGCAAAAAATTTCAGACTTGCACCTTGCAATGCGGAGAAATTACTGTTTGTGCATTTACAATATTCATTGATTTTTGCCATTGAAAAACATCATGTTATTCATATACCAGAAATGTTTGAAGCTACTGACTGAATGAAAGGAGCTGGCATCTCACTCTCTTTGAATCTTCTTTATCATGCTAAGAGGAGCAGGAAAAAGCAAAAAATTTCAGAATTGCACCTTGCAATGCGGAGAAATTACTGTTTGTGCATTTACAATATTCATTGATTTTTGCCATTGAAAAACATCCAGAAATGATTGAAGCTACTGACTGAATGAAAGGAGCTGGCATCTCACTCTCTTTGAATCTTCTTTATCATGCTAAGAGGAGCAGGAAAAAGCAAAAAATTTCAGAATTGCACCTTGCAATGCGGAGAAATTACTGTTTGTGCATTTACAATATTCATTGATTTTTACCATTGAAAAACGTCCAGAAATGATTGAAGCTACTGACTGAATGAAAGTAGCTGGCATCTCACTCTCTTTGAATCTTCTTTATCATGCTAAGAGGAGCAGGAAAAAGCAAAAAATTTCAGACTTGCACCTTGCAATGCGGAGAAATTACTGTTTGTGCATTTACAATATTCATTGATTTTTGCCATTGAAAAACATCATGTTATTCATATACCAGAAATGTTTGAAGCTACTGACTGAATGAAAGGAGCTGGCATCTCACTCTCTTTGAATCTTCTTTATCATGCTAAGAGGAGCAGGAAAAAGCAAAAAATTTCAGAATTGCACCTTGCAATGCGGAGAAATTACTGTTTGTGCATTTACAATATTCATTGATTTTTGCCATTGAAAAACATCATGTTATTCATATACCAGAAATGATTGAAGCTACTGACTGAATGAAAGGAGCTGGCATCTCACTCTCTTTGAATCTTCTTTATCATGCTAAGAGGAGCAGGAAAAAGTAAAAAATTTCAGAATTGCACCTTGCAATGCGGAGAAATTACTGTTTGTGCATTTATAATATTCAATGATTTTTGCCATTGAAAAACGTCCAGAAATGATTGAAGCTACTGACTGAACGAAAGGAGCTGGCATCTCACTCTCTTTGAATCTTCTTTAACATGCTAAGAGGAGCAGGAAAAAGCAAAAAATTTCAGAATTGCACCTTGCAATGCGGAGAAATTACTGTTTGTGCATTTACAATATTCATTGATTTTTGCCATTGAAAAACATCCAGAAATGATTGAAGCTACTGACTGAATGAAAGGAGCTGGCATCTCACTCTCTTTGAATCTTCTTTATCATGCTAAGAGGAGCAGGAAAAAGCAAAAAATTTCAGAATTGCACCTTGCAATGCGGAGAAATTACTGTTTGTGCATTTACAATATTCATTGATTTTTGCCATTGAAAAACATCATGTTATTCATATACCAGAAATGTTTGAAGCTACTGACTGAATGAAAGGAGCTGACATCTCACTCTCTTTGAATCTTCTTTATCATGCTAAGAGGAGCAGGAAAAAGCAAAAAATTTCAGAATTGCACCTTGCAATGCGGAGAAATTACTGTTTGTGCATTTACAATATTCATTGATTTTTGCCATTGAAAAACGTCCAGAAATGATTGAAGCTACTGACTGAATGAAAGGAGCTGGCATCTCACTCTCTTTGAATCTTCTTTATCATGCTAAGAGGAGCAGGAAAAAGCAAAAAATTTCAGAATTGCACCTTGCAATGCGGAGAAATTACTGTTTGTGCATTTACAATATTCATTGATTTTTGCCATTGAAAAACGTCCAGAAATGATTGAAGCTACTGACTGAATGAAAGGAGCTGGCATCTCACTCTCTTTGAATCTTCTTTATCATGCTAAGAGGAGCAGGAAAAAGCAAAAAATTTCAGAATTGCACCTTGCAATGCGGAGAAATTACTGTTTGTGCATTTACAATATTCATTGATTTTTGCCATTGAAAAACATGTTATTCATATACCAGAAATGTTTGAAGCTACTGACTGAATGAAAGGAGCTGGCACCTCACTCTCTTTGAATCTTCTTTATCATGCTAAGAGGAGCGGGAAAAAGCAAAAAATTTCAGAATTGCACCTTGCAATGCGGAGAAATTACTGTTTGTGCATTTACAATATTCATTGATTTTTGCCATTGAAAAACGTCCAGAAATGATTGAAGGTACTGACTGAATGAAAGGAGCTGGCATCTCACTCTCTTTGAATCTTCTTTATCATGCTAAGAGGAGCAGGAAAAAGCAAAAAATTTCAGAATTGCACCTTGCAATGCGGAGAAATTACTGTTTGTGCATTTACAATATTCATTGATTTTTGCCATTGAAAAACGTCCAGAAATGATTGAAGATACTGACTGAATGAAAGGAGCTGGCATCTCACTCTCTTTGAATCTTCTTTATCATGCTAAGAGGAGCAGGAAAAAGCAAAAAATTTCAGAATTGCACTTTGCAATGCGGAGAAATTACTGTTTGTGCATTTACAATATTCATTGATTTTTGCCATTGAAAAACATCATGTTATTCATATACCAGAAATGATTGAAGCTACTGACTGAATGAAAGGAGCTGGCATCTCACTCTCTTTGAATCTTCTTTATCATGCTAAGAGGAGCAGGAAAAAGCAAAAAATTTCAGAATTGCACCTTGCAATGCGGAGAAATTACAGTTTGTGCATTTACAATATTCATTGATTTTTGCCATTGAAAAACATCCAGAAATGATTGAAGCTACTGACTGAATGAAAGGAGCTGGCATCTCACTCTCTTTGAATCTTCTTTATCATGCTAAGAGGAGCAGGAAAAAGCAAAAAATTTCAGAATTGCACCTTGCAATACGGAGAAATTACTGTTTGTGCATTTACAATATTCATTGATTTTTGCCATTGAAAAACATCATGTTATTCATATACCAGAAATGTTTGAAGCTACTGACTGAATGAAAGGAGCTGGCATCTCACTCTCTTTGAATCTTCTTTATCATGCTAAGAGGAGCAGGAAAAAGCAAAAAATTTCAGAATTGCACCTTGCAATGTGGAGAAATTACTGTTTGTGCATTTACAATATTCATTGATTTTTACCATTGAAAAACGTCCAGAAATGATTGAAGCTACTGACTGAATGAAAGTAGCTGGCATCTCACTCTCTTTGAATCTTCTTTATCATGCTAAGAGGAGCAGGAAAAAGCAAAAAATTTCAGACTTGCACCTTGCAATGCGGAGAAATTACTGTTTGTGCATTTACAATATTCATTGATTTTTGCCATTGAAAAACATCATGTTATTCATATACCAGAAATGTTTGAAGCTACTGACTGAATGAAAGGAGCTGGCATCTCACTCTCTTTGAATCTTCTTTATCATGCTAAGAGGAGCAGGAAAAAGCAAAAAATTTCAGAATTGCACCTTGCAATGCGGAGAAATTACTGTTTGTGCATTTACAATATTCATTGATTTTTGCCATTGAAAAACATCATGTTATTCATATACCAGAAATGTTTGAAGCTACTGACTGAATGAAAGGAGCTGGCATCTCACTCTCTTTGAATCTTCTTTATCATGCTAAGAGGAGCAGGAAAAAGCAAAAAATTTCAGAATTGCACCTTGCAATGTGGAGAAATTACTGTTTGTGCATTTACAATATTCATTGATTTTTACCATTGAAAAACGTCCAGAAATGATTGAAGCTACTGACTGAATGAAAGTAGCTGGCATCTCACTCTCTTTGAATCTTCTTTATCATGCTAAGAGGAGCAGGAAAAAGCAAAAAATTTCAGACTTGCACCTTGCAATGCGGAGAAATTACTGTTTGTGCATTTACAATATTCATTGATTTTTGCCATTGAAAAACATCATGTTATTCATATACCAGAAATGTTTGAAGCTACTGACTGAATGAAAGGAGCTGGCATCTTACTCTCTTTGAATCTTCTTTATCATGCTAAGAGGAGCAGGAAAAAGCAAAAAATTTCAGAATTGCACCTTGCAATGCGGAGAAATTACTGTTTGTGCATTTACAATATTCATTGATTTTTGCCATTGAAAAACGTCCAGAAATGATTGAAGCTACTGACTGAATGAAAGGAGCTGGCATCTCACTCTCTTTGAATCTTGTTTATCATGCTAAGAGGAGCAGGAAAAAGCAAAAAATTTCAGAATTGCACCTTGCAATGCGGAGAAATTACTGTTTGTGCATTTACAATATTCATTGATTTTTGCCATTGAAAAACGTCCAGAAATGATTGAAGATACTGACTGAATGAAAGGAGCTGGCATCTCACTCTCTTTGAATCTTCTTTATCATGCTAAGAGGAGCAGGAAAAAGCAAAAAATTTCAGAATTGCACCTTGCAATGCGGAGAAATTACTGTTTGTGCATTTACAATATTCATTGATTTTTGCCATTGAAAAACATCATGTTATTCATATACCAGAAATGATTGAAGCTACTGACTGAATGAAAGGAGCTGGCATCTCACTCTCTTTGAATCTTCTTTATCATGCTAAGAGGAGCAGGAAAAAGTAAAAAATTTCAGAATTGCACCTTGCAATGCGGAGAAATTACTGTTTGTGCATTTATAATATTCAATGATTTTTGCCATTGAAAAACGTCCAGAAATGATTGAAGCTACTGACTGAACGAAAGGAGCTGGCATCTCACTCTCTTTGAATCTTCTTTATCATGCTAAGAGGAGCAGGAAAAAGCAAAAAATTTCAGAATTGCACCTTGCAATGCGGAGAAATTACTGTTTGTGCATTTACAATATTCATTGATTTTTGCCATTGAAAAACGTCCAGAAATGATTGAAGCTACTGACTGAATGAAAGGAGCTGGCATCTCACTCTCTTTGAATCTTCTTTATCATGCTAAGAGGAGCAGGAAAAAGCAAAAAATTTCAGAATTGCACCTTGCAATGCGGAGAAATTACTGTTTGTGCATTTACAATATTCATTGATTTTTGCCATTGAAAAACATCATGTTATTCATATACCAGAAATGTTTGAAGCTACTGACTGAATGAAAGGAGCTGACATCTCACTCTCTTTGAATCTTCTTTATCATGCTAAGAGGAGCAGGAAAAAGCAAAAAATTTCAGAATTGCACCTTGCAATGCGGAGAAATTACTGTTTGTGCATTTACAATATTCATTGATTTTTGCCATTGATAAACGTCCAGAAATGATTGAAGCTACTGACTGAATGAAAGGAGCTGGCATCTCACTCTCTTTGAATCTTCTTTATCATGCTAAGAGGAGCAGGAAAAAGCAAAAAATTTCAGAATTGCACCTTGCAATGCGGAGAAATTACTGTTTGTGCATTTACAATATTCATTGATTTTTGCCATTGAAAAACATCATGTTATTCATATACCAGAAATGTTTGAAGCTACTGACTGAATGAAAGGAGCTGGCATCTCACTCTCTTTGAATCTTCTTTATCATGCTAAGAGGAGCAGGAAAAAGCAAAAAATTTCAGAATTGCACCTTGCAATGTGGAGAAATTACTGTTTGTGCATTTACAATATTCATTGATTTTTGCCATTGAAAAACATCATGTTATTCATATACCAGAAATGTTTGAAGCTACTGACTGAATGAAAGGAGCTGGCATCTCACTCTCTTTGAATCTTCTTTATCATGCTAAGAGGAGCAGGAAAATGCAAACAATTTCAGAATTGCACCTTGCAATGTGGAGAAATTACTGTTTGTGCATTTACAATATTCATTGATTTTTACCATTGAAAAACGTCCAGAAATGATTGAAGCTACTGACTGAATGTAAGTAGCTGGCATCTCACTCTCTTTGAATCTTCTTTATCATGCTAAGAGGAGCAGGAAAAAGCAAAAAATTTCAGACTTGCACCTTGCAATGCGGAGAAATTACTGTTTGTGCATTTACAATATTCATTGATTTTTGCCATTGAAAAACATCATGTTATTCATATACCAGAAATGTTTGAAGCTACTGACTGAATGAAAGGAGCTGGCATCTCACTCTCTTTGAATCTTCTTTATCATGCTAAGAGGAGCAGGAAAAAGCAAAAAATTTCAGAATTGCACCTTGCAATGTGGAGAAATTACTGATTGTGCATTTACAATATTCATTGATTTTTACCATTGAAAAACGTCCAGAAATGATTGAAGCTACTGACTGAATGAAAGTAGCTGGCATCTCACTCTCTTTGAATCTTCTTTATCATGCTAAGAGGAGCAGGAAAAAGCAAAAAATTTCAGACTTGCACCTTGCAATGCGGAGAAATTACTGTTTGTGCATTTACAATATTCATTGATTTTTGCCATTGAAAAACATCATGTTATTCATATACCAGAAATGTTTGAAGCTACTGACTGAATGAAAGGAGCTGGCATCTCACTCTCTTTGAATCTTCTTTATCATGCTAAGAGGAGCAGGAAAAAGCAAAAAATTTCAGAATTGCACCTTGCAATGCGGAGAAATTACTGTTTGTGCATTTACAATATTCATTGATTTTTGCCATTGAAAAACGTCCAGAAATGATTGAAGCTACTGACTGAATGAAAGGAGCTGGCATCTCACTCTCTTTGAATCTTGTTTATCATGCTAAGAGGAGCAGGAAAAAGCAAAAAATTTCAGAATTGCACCTTGCAATGCGGAGAAATTACTGTTTGTGCATTTACAATATTCATTGATTTTTGCCATTGAAAAACGTCCAGAAATGATTGAAGATACTGACTGAATGAAAGGAGCTGGCATCTCACTCTCTTTGAATCTTCTTTATCATGCTAAGAGGAGCAGGAAAAAGCAAAAAATTTCAGAATTGCACCTTGCAATGCGGAGAAATTACTGTTTGTGCATTTACAATATTCATTGATTTTTGCCATTGAAAAACATCATGTTATTCATATACCAGAAATGATTGAAGCTACTGACTGAATGAAAGGAGCTGGCATCTCACTCTCTTTGAATCTTCTTTATCATGCTAAGAGGAGCAGGAAAAAGTAAAAAATTTCAGAATTGCACCTTGCAATGCGGAGAAATTACTGTTTGTGCATTTATAATATTCAATGATTTTTGCCATTGAAAAACGTCCAGAAATGATTGAAGCTACTGACTGAACGAAAGGAGCTGGCATCTCACTCTCTTTGAATCTTCTTTATCATGCTAAGAGGAGCAGGAAAAAGCAAAAAATTTCAGAATTGCACCTTGCAATGCGGAGAAATTACTGTTTGTGCATTTACAATATTCATTGATTTTTGCCATTGAAAAACGTCCAGAAATGATTGAAGCTACTGACTGAATGAAAGGAGCTGGCATCTCACTCTCTTTGAATCTTCTTTATCATGCTAAGAGGAGCAGGAAAAAGCAAAAAATTTCAGAATTGCACCTTGCAATGCGGAGAAATTACTGTTTGTGCATTTACAATATTCATTGATTTTTGCCATTGAAAAACATCATGTTATTCATATACCAGAAATGTTTGAAGCTACTGACTGAATGAAAGGAGCTGACATCTCACTCTCTTTGAATCTTCTTTATCATGCTAAGAGGAGCAGGAAAAAGCAAAAAATTTCAGAATTGCACCTTGCAATGCGGAGAAATTACTGTTTGTGCATTTACAATATTCATTGATTTTTGCCATTGATAAACGTCCAGAAATGATTGAAGCTACTGACTGAATGAAAGGAGCTGGCATCTCACTCTCTTTGAATCTTCTTTATCATGCTAAGAGGAGCAGGAAAAAGCAAAAAATTTCAGACTTGCACCTTGCAATGCGGAGAAATTACTGTTTGTGCATTTACAATATTCATTGATTTTTGCCATTGAAAAACATCATGTTATTCATATACCAGAAATGTTTGAAGCTACTGACTGAATGAAAGGAGCTGGCATCTCACTCTCTTTGAATCTTCTTTATCATGCTAAGAGGAGCAGGAAAAAGCAAAAAATTTCAGAATTGCACCTTGCAATGTGGAGAAATTACTGTTTGTGCATTTACAATATTCATTGATTTTTGCCATTGAAAAACATCATGTTATTCATATACCAGAAATGTTTGAAGCTACTGACTGAATGAAAGGAGCTGGCATCTCACTCTCTTTGAATCTTCTTTATCATGCTAAGAGGAGCAGGAAAATGCAAACAATTTCAGAATTGCACCTTGCAATGTGGAGAAATTACTGTTTGTGCATTTACAATATTCATTGATTTTTACCATTGAAAAACGTCCAGAAATGATTGAAGCTACTGACTGAATGTAAGTAGCTGGCATCTCACTCTCTTTGAATCTTCTTTATCATGCTAAGAGGAGCAGGAAAAAGCAAAAAATTTCAGACTTGCACCTTGCAATGCGGAGAAATTACTGTTTGTGCATTTACAATATTCATTGATTTTTGCCATTGAAAAACATCATGTTATTCATATACCAGAAATGTTTGAAGCTACTGACTGAATGAAAGGAGCTGGCATCTCACTCTCTTTGAATCTTCTTTATCATGCTAAGAGGAGCAGGAAAAAGCAAAAAAATTCAGAATTGCACCTTGCAATGTGGAGAAATTACTGATTGTGCATTTACAATATTCATTGATTTTTACCATTGAAAAACGTCCAGAAATGATTGAAGCTACTGACTGAATGAAAGTAGCTGGCATCTCACTCTCTTTGAATCTTCTTTATCATGCTAAGAGGAGCAGGAAAAAGCAAAAAATTTCAGACTTGCACCTTGCAATGCGGAGAAATTACTGTTTGTGCATTTACAATATTCATTGATTTTTGCCATTGAAAAACATCATGTTATTCATATACCAGAAATGTTTGAAGCTACTGACTGAATCAAAGGAGCTGGCATCTCACTCTCTTTGAATCTTCTTTATCATGCTAAGAGGAGCAGGAAAAAGCAAAAAATTTCAGAATTGCACCTTGCAATGCGGAGAAATTAGTTTGTGCATTTACAATATTCATTGATTTTTGCCATTGAAAAACGTCCAGAAATGATTGAAGCTACTGACTGAATGAAAGGAGCTGGCATCTCACTCTCTTTGAATCTTCTTTATCATGCTAAGAGGAGCAGGAAAAAGCAAAAAATTTCAGAATTGCACCTTGCAATGCGGAGAAATTACTGTTGGTGCATTTACAATATTCATTGATTTTTGCCATTGAAAAACGTCCAGAAATGATTGAAGCTACTGACTGAATGAAAGGAGCTGGCATCTCACTCTCTTTGAATCTTCTTTATCATGCTAAGAGGAGCAGGAAAAAGCAAAAAATTTCAGAATTGCACCTTGCAATGCGGAGAAATTACTGTTTGTGCATTTACAATATTCATTGATTTTTGCCATTGAAAAACATGTTATTCATATACCAGAAATGTTTGAAGCTACTGACTGAATGAAAGGAGCTGGCACCTCACTCTCTTTGAATCTTCTTTATCATGCTAAGAGGAGCGGGAAAAAGCAAAAAATTTCAGAATTGCACCTTGCAATGCGGAGAAATTACTGTTTGTGCATTTACAATATTCATTGATTTTTGCCATTGAAAAACGTCCAGAAATGATTGAAGGTACTGACTGAATGAAAGGAGCTGGCATCTCACTCTCTTTGAATCTTCTTTATCATGCTAAGAGGAGCAGGAAAAAGCAAAAAATTTCAGAATTGCACCTTGCAATGCGGAGAAATTACTGTTTGTGCATTTACAATATTCATTGATTTTTGCCATTGAAAAACATCATGTTATTCATATACCAGAAATGTTTGAAGCTACTGACTGAATGAAAGGAGTTGGCATCTCACTCTCTTTGAATCTTCTTTATCATGCTAAGAGGAGCAGGAAAAAGCAAAAAATTTCAGAATTGCACCTTGCAATGCGGAGAAATTACTGTTTGTGCATTTACAATATTCATTGATTTTTGCCATTGAAAAACATCATGTTATTCATATACCAGAAATGTTTGAAGCTACTGACTGAATGAAAGGAGCTGGCATCTCACTCTCTTTGAATCTTCTTTATCATGCTAAGAGGAGCAGGAAAAAGCAAAAAATTTTAGAATTGCACATTGCAATGTGGAGAAATTACTGTTTGTGCATTTACAATATTCATTGATTTTTACCATTGAAAAACGTCCAGAAATGATTGAAGCTACTGACTGAATGAAAGTAGCTGGCATCTCACTCTCTTTGAATCTTCTTTATCATGCTAAGAGGAGCAGGAAAAAGCAAAAAATTTCAGACTTGCACCTTGCAATGCGGAGAAATTACTGTTTGTGCATTTACAATATTCATTGATTTTTGCCATTGAAAAACATCATGTTATTCATATACCAGAAATGTTTGAAGCTACTGACTGAATGAAAGGAGCTGGCATCTCACTCTCTTTGAATCTTCTTTATCATGCTAAGAGGAGCAGGAAAAAGCAAAAAATTTCAGAATTGCACCTTGCAATGCGGAGAAATTACTGTTTGTGCATTTACAATATTCATTGATTATTGCCATTGAAAAACGTCCAGAAATGATTGAAGCTACTGACTGAATGAAAGGAGCTGGCATCTCACTCTCTTTGAATCTTCTTTATCATGCTAAGAGGAGCAGGAAAAAGCAAAAAATTTCAGAATTGCACCTTGCAATGCGGAGAAATTACTGTTTGTGCATTTACAATATTCATTGATTTTTGCCATTGAAAAACGTCCAGAAATGATTGAAGCTACTGACTGAATGAAAGGAGCTGGCATCTCACTCTCTTTGAATCTTCTTTATCATGCTAAGAGGAGCAGGAAAAAGCAAAAAATTTCAGAATTGCACCTTGCAATGCGGAGAAATTACTGTTTGTGCATTTACAATATTCATTGATTTTTGCCATTGAAAAACATGTTATTCATATACCAGAAATGTTTGAAGCTACTGACTGAATGAAAGGAGCTGGCACCTCACTCTCTTTGAATCTTCTTTATCATGCTAAGAGGAGCGAGAAAAAGCAAAAAATTTCAGAATTGCACCTTGCAATGCGGAGAAATTACTGTTTGTGCATTTATAATATTCAATGATTTTTGCCATTGAAAAACGTCCAGAAATGATTGAAGCTACTGACTGAACGAAAGGAGCTGGCATCTCACTCTCTTTGAATCTTCTTTATCATGCTAAGAGGAGCAGGAAAAAGCAAAAAATTTCAGAATTGCACCTTGCAATGCGGAGAAATTACTGTTTGTGCATTTACAATATTCATTGATTTTTGCCATTGAAAAACATCCAGAAATGATTGAAGCTACTGACTGAATGAAAGGAGCTGGCATCTCACTCTCTTTGAATCTTCTTTATCATGCTAAGAGGAGCAGGAAAAAGCAAAAAATTTCAGAATTGCACCTTGCAATGCGGAGAAAATACTGTTTGTGCATTTACAATATTCATTGATTTTTGCCATTGAAAAACATCATGTTATTCATATACCAGAAATGTTTGAAGCTACTGGCTGAATGAAAGGAGCTGACATCTCACTCTCTTTGAATCTTCTTTATCATGCTAAGAGGAGCAGGAAAAAGCAAAAAATTTCAGAATTGCACCTTGCAATGCGGAGAAATTACTGTTTGTGCATTTACAATATTCATTGATTTTTGCCATTGAAAAACGTCCAGAAATGATTGAAGCTACTGACTGAATGAAAGGAGCTGGCATCTCACTCTCTTTGAATCTTCTTTATCATGCTAAGAGGAGCAGGAAAAAGCAAAAAATTTCAGAATTGCACCTTGCAATGCGGAGAAATTACTGTTTGTGCATTTACAATATTCATTGATTTTTGCCATTGAAAAACATCATGTTATTCATATACCAGAAATGTTTGAAGCTACTGACTGAATGAAAGGAGCTGGCATCTCACTCTCTTTGAATCTTCTTTATCATGCTAAGAGGAGCAGGAAAAAGCAAAAAATTTCAGAATTGCACCTTGCAATGTGGAGAAATTACTGTTTGTGCATTTACAATATTCATTGATTTTTGCCATTGAAAAACATCATGTTATTCATATACCAGAAATGTTTGAAGCTACTGACTGAATGAAAGGAGCTGGCATCTCACTCTCTTTGAATCTTCTTTATCATGCTAAGAGGAGCAGGAAAAAGCAAAAAATTTCAGAATTGCACCTTGCAATGTGGAGAAATTACTGTTTGTGCATTTACAATATTCATTGATTTTTACCATTGAAAAACGTCCAGAAATGATTGAAGCTACTGACTGAATGAAAGTAGCTGGCATCTCACTCTCTTTGAATCTTCTTTATGATGCTAAGAGGAGCAGGAAAAAGCAAAAAATTTCAGACTTGCACCTTGCAATGCGGAGAAATTACTGTTTGTGCATTTACAATATTCATTGATTTTTGCCATTGAAAAACATCATGTTATTCATATACCAGAAATGTTTGAAGCTACTGACTGAATGAAAGGAGCTGGCATCTCACTCTCTTTGAATCTTCTTTATCATGCTAAGAGGAGCAGGAAAAAGCAAAAAATTTCAGAATTGCACCTTGCAATGTGGAGAAATTACTGATTGTGCATTTACAATATTCATTGATTTTTACCATTGAAAAACGTCCAGAAATGATTGAAGCTACTGACTGAATGAAAGTAGCTGGCATCTCACTCTCTTTGAATCTTCTTTATCATGCTAAGAGGAGCAGGAAAAAGCAAAAAATTTCAGACTTGCACCTTGCAATGCGGAGAAATTACTGTTTGTGCATTTACAATATTCATTGATTTTTGCCATTGAAAAACATCATGTTATTCATATACCAGAAATGTTTGAAGCTACTGACTGAATCAAAGGAGCTGGCATCTCACTCTCTTTGAATCTTCTTTATCATGCTAAGAGGAGCAGGAAAAAGCAAAAAATTTCAGAATTGCACCTTGCAATGCGGAGAAATTACTGTTTGTGCATTTACAATATTCATTGATTTTTGCCATTGAAAAACGTCCAGAAATGATTGAAGCTACTGACTGAATGAAAGGAGCTGGCATCTCACTCTCTTTGAATCTTCTTTATCATGCTAAGAGGAGCAGGAAAAAGCAAAAAATTTCAGAATTGCACCTTGCAATGCGGAGAAATTACTGTTTGTGCATTTACAATATTCATTGATTTTTGCCATTGAAAAACGTCCAGAAATGATTGAAGCTACTGACTGAATGAAAGGAGCTGGCATCTCACTCTCTTTGAATCTTCTTTATCATGCTAAGAGGAGCAGGAAAAAGCAAAAAATTTCAGAATTGCACCTTGCAATGCGGAGAAATTACTGTTTGTGCATTTACAATATTCATTGATTTTTGCCATTGAAAAACATCATGTTATTCATATACCAGAAATGTTTGAAGCTACTGACTGAATGAAAGGAGTTGGCATCTCACTCTCTTTGAATCTTCTTTATCATGCTAAGAGGAGCAGGAAAAAGCAAAAAATTTCAGAATTGCACCTTGCAATGCGGAGAAATTACTGTTTGTGCATTTACAATATTCATTGATTTTTGCCATTGAAAAACATCATGTTATTCATATACCAGAAATGTTTGAAGCTACTGACTGAATGAAAGGAGCTGGCATCTCACTCTCTTTGAATCTTCTTTATCATGCTAAGAGGAGCAGGAAAAAGCAAAAAATTTTAGAATTGCACATTGCAATGTGGAGAAATTACTGTTTGTGCATTTACAATATTCATTGATTTTTACCATTGAAAAACGTCCAGAAATGATTGAAGCTACTGACTGAATGAAAGTAGCTGGCATCTCACTCTCTTTGAATCTTCTTTATCATGCTAAGAGGAGCAGGAAAAAGCAAAAAATTTCAGACTTGCACCTTGCAATGCGGAGAAATTACTGTTTGTGCATTTACAATATTCATTGATTTTTGCCATTGAAAAACATTATGTTATTCATATACCAGAAATGTTTGAAGCTACTGACTGAATGAAAGGAGCTGGCATCTCACTCTCTTTGAATCTTCTTTATCATGCTAAGAGGAGCAGGAAAAAGCAAAAAATTTCAGAATTGCACCTTGCAATGCGGAGAAATTACTGTTTGTGCATTTACAATATTCATTGATTTTTGCCATTGAAAAACGTCCAGAAATGATTGAAGCTACTGACTGAATGAAAGGAGCTGGCATCTCACTCTCTTTGAATCTTCTTTATCATGCTAAGAGGAGCAGGAAAAAGCAAAAAATTTCAGAATTGCACCTTGCAATGCGGAGAAATTACTGTTTGTGCATTTACAATATTCATTGATTTTTGCCATTGAAAAACGTCCAGAAATGATTGAAGCTACTGACTGAATGAAAGGAGCTGGCATCTCACTCTCTTTGAATCTTCTTTATCATGCTAAGAGGAGCAGGAAAAAGCAAAAAATTTCAGAATTGCACCTTGCAATGCGGAGAAATTACTGTTTGTGCATTTACAATATTCATTGTTTTTTGCCATTGAAAAACATGTTATTCATATACCAGAAATGTTTGAAGCTACTGACTGAATGAAAGGAGCTGGCACCTCACTCTCTTTGAATCTTCTTTATCATGCTAAGAGGAGCGAGAAAAAGCAAAAAATTTCAGAATTGCACCTTGCAATGCGGAGAAATTACTGTTTGTGCATTTACAATATTCATTGATTTTTGCCATTGAAAAACGTCCAGAAATGATTGAAGGTACTGACTGAATGAAAGGAGCTGGCATCTCACTCTCTTTGAATCTTCTTTATCATGCTAAGAGGAGCAGGAAAAAGCAAAAAATTTCAGAATTGCACCTTGCAATGCGGAGAAATTACTGTTTGTGCATTTACAATATTCATTGATTTTTGCCATTGAAAAACGTCCAGAAATGATTGAAGCTACTGACTGAATGAAAGGAGCTGGCATCTCACTCTCTTTGAATGTTCTTTATCATGCTAAGAGGAGCAGGAAAAAGCAAAAAATTTCAGAATTGCACCTTGCAATGTGGAGAAATTACTGTTTGTGCATTTACAATATTCATTGATTTTTACCATTGAAAAACGTCCAGAAATGATTGAAGCTACTGACTGAATGAAAGTAGCTGGCATCTCACTCTCTTTGAATCTTCTTTATCATGCTAAGAGGAGCAGGAAAAAGCAAAAATTTTCAGACTTGCACCTTGCAATGCGGAGAAATTACTGTTTGTGCATTTACAATATTCATTGATTTTTGCCATTGAAAAACGTCCAGAAATGATTGAAGGTACTGACTGAATGAAAGGAGCTGGCATCTCACTCTCTTTGAATCTTCTTTATCATGCTAAGAGGAGCAGGAAAAAGCAAAAAATTTTAGAATTGCACATTGCAATGTGGAGAAATTACTGTTTGTGCATTTACAATATTCATTGATTTTTACCATTGAAAAACGTCCAGAAATGATTGAAGCTACTGACTGAATGAAAGTAGCTGGCATCTCACTCTCTTTGAATCTTCTTTATCATGCTAAGAGGAGCAGGAAAAAGCAAAAAATTTCAGACTTGCACCTTGCAATGCGGAGAAATTACTGTTTGTGCATTTACAATATTCATTGATTTTTGCCATTGAAAAACATCATGTTATTCATATACCAGAAATGTTTGAAGCCACTGACTGAATGAAAGGAGCTGGCATCTCACTCTCTTTGAATCTTCTTTATCCTGCTAAGAGGAGCAGGAAAAAGCAAAAAATTTCAGAATTGCACCTTGCAATGCGGAGAAATTACTGTTTGTGCATTTACAATATTCATTGATTTTTGCCATTGAAAAACGTCCAGAAATGATTGAAGCTACTGACTGAATGAAAGGAGCTGGCATCTCACTCTCTTTGTATCTTCTTTATCATGCTAAGAGGAGCAGGAAAAAGCAAAAAATTTCAGAATTGCACCTTGCAATGCGGAGAAATTACTGTTTGTGCATTTACAATATTCATTGATTTTTGCCATTGAAAAATGTCCAGAAATGATTGAAGCTACTGACTGAATGAAAGGAGCTGGCATCTCACTCTCTTTGAATCTTCTTTATCATGCTAAGAGGAGCAGGAAAAAGCAAAAAATTTCAGAATTGCACGTTGCAATGCGGAGAAATTACTGTTTGTGCATTTACAATATTCATTGATTTTTGCCATTGAAAAACATGTTATTCATATACCAGAAATGTTTGAAGCTACTGACTGAATGAAAGGAGCTGGCACCTCACTCTCTTTGAATCTTCTTTATCATGCTAAGAGGAGCGGGAAAAAGCAAAAAATTTCAGAATTGCACCTTGCAATGCGGAGAAATTACTGTTTGTGCATTTACAATATTCAATGATTTTTGCCATTGAAAAACGTCCAGAAATGATTGAAGGTACTGACTGAATGAAAGGAGCTGGCATCTCACTCTCTTTGAATCTTCTTTATCATGCTAAGAGGAGCAGGAAAAAGCAAAAAATTTCAGAATTGCACCTTGCAATGCGGAGAAATTACTGTTTGTGCATTTACAATATTCATTGATTTTTGCCATTGAAAAACGTCCAGAAATGATTGAAGCTACTGACTGAATGAAAGGAGCTGGCATCTCACTCTCTTTGAATCTTCTTTATCATGCTAAGAGGAGCAGGAAAAAGCAAAAAATTTCAGAATTGCACCTTGCAATGCGGAGAAATTACAGTTTGTGCATTTACAATATTCATTGATTTTTGCCATTGAAAAACATCCAGAAATGATTGAAGCTACTGACTGAATGAAAGAAGCTGGCATCTCACTCTCTTTGAATCTTCTTTATCATGCTAAGAGGAGCAGGAAAAAGCAAAAAATTTCAGAATTGCACCTTGCAATGCGGAGAAATTACTGTTTGTGCATTTACAATATTCATTGATTTTTGCCATTGAAAAACATCATGTTATTCATATACCAGAAATGTTTGAAGCTACTGACTGAATGAAAGGAGCTGGCATCTCACTCTCTTTGAATCTTCTTTATCATGCTAAGAGGAGCAGGAAAAAGCAAAAAATTTCAGAATTGCACCTTGCAATGTGGAGAAATTACTGTTTGTGCATTTACAATATTCATTGATTTTTACCATTGAAAAACGTCCAGAAATGATTGAAGCTACTGACTGAATGAAAGGAGCTGGCATCTCACTCTCTTTGAATCTTCTTTATCATGCTAAGAGGAGCAGGAAAAAGCAAAAAATTTCAGACTTGCACCTTGCAATGCGGAGAAATTACTGTTTGTGCATTTACAATATTCATTGATTTTTGCCATTGAAAAACATCATGTTATTCATATACCAGAAATGTTTGAAGCTACTGACTGAATGAAAGGAGCTGGCATCTCACTCTCTTTGAATCTTCTTTATCATGCTAAGAGGAGCAGGAAAAAGCAAAAAATTTCAGACTTGCACCTTGCAATGCGGAGAAATTACTGTTTGTGCATTTACAATATTCATTGATTTTTGCCATTGAAAAACATCATGTTATTCATATACCAGAAATGTTTGAAGCTACTGACTGAATGAAAGGAGCTGGCATCTCACTCTCTTTGAATCTTCTTTATCATGCTAAGAGGAGCAGGAAAAAGCAAAAAATTTCAGAATTGCACCTTGCAATGCGGAGAAATTACTGTTTGTGCATTTACAATATTCATTGATTTTTGCCATTGAAAAACGTCCAGAAATGATTGAAGCTACTGACTGAATGAAAGGAGCTGGCATCTCACTCTCTTTGAATCTTCTTTATCATGCTAAGAGGAGCAGGAAAAAGCAAAAAATTTCAGAATTGCACCTTGCAATGCGGAGAAATTACTGTTTGTGCATTTACAATATTCATTGATTTTTGCCATTGAAAAACGTCCAGAAATGATTGAAGCTACTGACTGAATGAAAGGAGCTGGCATCTCACTCTCTTTGAATCTTCTTTATCATGCTAAGAGGAGCAGGAAAAAGCAAAAAATTTCAGAATTGCACCTTGCAATGCGGAGAAATTACTGTTTGTGCATTTACAATATTCGTTGATTTTTGCCATTGAAAAACGTCCAGAAATGATTGAAGCTACTGACTGAATGAAAGGAGCTGGCATCTCACTCTCTTTGAATCTTCTTTATCATGCTAAGAGGAGCAGGAAAATGCAAAAAATTTCAGAATTGCACCTTGCAATGCGGAGAAATTACAGTTTGTGCATTTACAATATTCATTGATTTTTGCCATTGAAAAACGTCCAGAAATGATTGAAGCTACTGACTGAATGAAAGGAGCTGGCATCTCACTCTCTTTGAATCTTCTTTATCATGCTAAGAGGAGCAGGAAAAAGCAAAAAATTTCAGAATTGCACCTTGCAATGCGGAGAAATTACTGTTTGTGCATTTACAATATTCATTGATTTTTGCCATTGAAAAACATGTTATTCATATACCAGAAATGTTTGAAGCTCCTGACTGAATGAAAGGAGCTGGCACCTCACTCTCTTTGAATCTTCTTTATCATGCTAAGAGGAGCAGGAAAAAGCAAAAAATTTCAGAATTGCACCTTGCAATGCGGAGAAATTACTGTTTGTGCATTTACAATATTCATTGATTTTTGCCATTGAAAAACGTCCAGAAATGATAGAAGCTACTGACTGAATGAAAGGAGCTGGCATCTCACTCTCTTTGAATCTTCTTTATCATGCTAAGAGGAGCAGGAAAAAGCAAAAAATTTCAGAATTGCACCTTGCAATGCGGAGAAATTACTGTTTGTGCATTTACAATATTCATTGATTTTTGCCATTGAAAAATGTCCAGAAATGATTGAAGCTACTGACTGAATGAAAGGAGCTGGCATCTCACTCTCTTTGAATCTTCTTTATCATGCTAAGAGGAGCAGGAAAAAGCAAAAAATTTCAGAATTGCGCCTTGCAATGCGGAGAAATTACTGTTTGTGCATTTACAAAATTCATTGATTTTTGCCATTGAAAAACATCATGTTATTCATATACCAGAAATGATTGAAGCTACTGACTGAAGGAAAGGAGCTGGCATCTCACTCTCTTTGAATCTTCTTTATCATGCTAAGAGGAGCAGGAAAAAGCAAAAAATTTCAGAATTGCACCTTGCAATGCGGAGAAATTACTGTTTGTGCATTTACAATATTCATTGATTTTTGCCATTGAAAAACGTCCAGAAATGATTGAAGCTACTGACTGAATGAAAGGAGCTGGCATCTCACTCTCTTTGAATCTTCTTTATCATGCTAAGAGGAGCAGGAAAAAGCAAAAAATTTCAGAATTGCACCTTGCAATGCGGAGAAATTACTGTTTGTGCATTTACAATATTCATTGATTTTTGCGATTGAAAAACATCATGTTATTCATATACCAGAAATGATTGAAGCTACTGACTGAATGAAAGGAGCTGGCATCTCACTCTCTTTGAATCTTCTTTATCATGCTAAGAGGAGCAGGAAAAAGTAAAAAATTTCAGAATTGCACCTTGCAATGCGGAGAAATTACTGTTTGTGCATTTACAATATTCAATGATTTTTGCCATTGAAAAACGTCCAGAAATGATTGAAGCTACTGACTGAATGAAAGGAGCTGGTATCTCACTCTCTTTGAATCTTGTTTATCATGCTAAGAGGAGCAGGAAAAAGCAAAAAATTTCAGAATTGCACCTTGCAATGCGGAGAAATTACTGTTTGTGCATTTACAATATTCATTGATTTTTGCCATTGAAAAACGTCCAGAAATGATTGAAGCTACTGACTGAATGAAAGGAGCTGGCATCTCACTCTCTTTGAATCTTCTTTATCATGCTAAGAGGAGCAGGAAAAAGCAAAAAATTTCAGAATTGCACCTTGCAATGCGGAGAAATTACTGTTTGTGCATTTACAATATTCATTGATTTTTGCTATTGAAAAACATCATGTTATTCATATACCAGAAATGATTGAAGCTACTGACTGAATGAAAGGAGCTGGCATCTCACTCTCTTTGAATCTTCTTTATCATGCTAAGAGGAGCAGGAAAAAGCAAAAAATTTCAGAATTGCACCTTGCAATGCGGAGAAATTACAGTTTGTGCATTTACAATATTCATTGATTTTTGCCATAGAAAAACGTCCAGAAATGATTGAAGCTACTGACTGAATGAAAGGAGCTGGCATCTCACTCTCTTTGAATATTCTTTATCATGCTAAGAGGAGCAGGAAAAAGCAAAAAATTTCAGAATTGCACCTTGCAATGCGGAGAAATTACTGTTTGTGCATTTACAATATTCATTGATTTTTGCCATTGAAAAACGTCCAGAAATGATTGAAGGAACTGACTGAATGAAAGGAGCTGGAATATCACTCTCTTTGAATCTTCTTTATCATGCTAAGAGGAGCAGGAAAAAGCAAAAAATTTCAGAATTGCACCTTGCAATGCGGAGAAATTACTGTTTGTGCATTTACAATATTCATTGATTTTTGCCATTGAAAAACGTCCAGAAATGATTGAAGCTACTGACTGAATGAAAGGAGCTGGCATCTCACTCTCTTTGAATCTTCTTTATCATGCTAAGAGGAGCAGGAAAAAGCAAAAAATTTCAGAATTGCACCTTGCAATGCGGAGAAATTACTGTTTGTGCATTTACAATATTCATTGATTTTTGCCATTGAAAAATGTCCAGAAATGATTGAAGCTACTGACTGAATGAAAGGAGCTGGCATCTCACTCTCTTTGAATCTTCTTTATCATGCTAAGAGGAGCAGGAAAAAGCAAAAAATTTCAGAATTGCGCCTTGCAATGCGGAGAAATTACTGTTTGTGCATTTACAAAATTCATTGATTGTTGCCATTGAAAAACATCATGTTATTCATATACCAGAAATGATTGAAGCTACTGACTGAAGGAAAGGAGCTGGCATCTCACTCTCTTTGAATCTTCTTTATCATGCTAAGAGGAGCAGGAAAAAGCAAAAAATTTCAGAATTGCACCTTGCAATGCGGAGAAATTACTGTTTGTGCATTTACAATATTCATTGATTTTTGCCATTGAAAAACATCCAGAAATGATTGAAGCTACTGACTGAATGAAAGGAGCTGGCATCTCACTCTCTTTGAATCTTCTTTATCATGCTAAGAGGAGCAGGAAAAAGCAAAAAATTTCAGAATTGCACCTTGCAATGCGGAGAAATTACTGTTTGTGCATTTACAATATTCATTGATTTTTGCGATTGAAAAACATCATGTTATTCATATACCAGAAATGATTGAAGCTACTGACTGAATGAAAGGAGCTGGCATCTCACTCTCTTTGAATCTTCTTTATCATGCTAAGAGGAGCAGGAAAAAGTAAAAAATTTCAGAATTGCACCTTGCAATGCGGAGAAATTACTGTTTGTGCATTTACAATATTCAATGATTTTTGCCATTGAAAAACGTCCAGAAATGATTGAAGCTACTGACTGAATGAAAGGAGCTGGCATCTCACTCTCTTTGAATCTTGTTTATCATGCTAAGAGGAGCAGGAAAAAGCAAAAAATTTCAGAATTGCACCTTGCAATGCGGAGAAATTACTGTTTGTGCATTTACAATATTCATTGATTTTTGCCATTGAAAAACGTCCAGAAATGATTGAAGCTACTGACTGAATGAAAGGAGCTGGCATCTCACTCTCTTTGAATCTTCTTTATCATGCTAAGAGGAGCAGGAAAAAGCAAAAAATTTCAGAATTGCACCTTGCAATGCGGAGAAATTACTGTTTGTGCATTTACAATATTCATTGATTTTTGCCATTGAAAAACATCATGTTATTCATATACCAGAAATGATTGAAGCTACTGACTGAATGAAAGGAGCTGGCATCTCACTCTCTGTGAATCTTCTTTATCATGCTAAGAGGAGCAGGAAAAAGCAAAAAATTTCAGAATTGCACCTTGCAATGCGGAGAAATTACTGTTTGTGCATTTACAATATTCATTGATTTTTGCCATTGAAAAACGTCCAGAAATGATTGAAGCTACTGACTGAATGAAAGGAGCTGGCATCTCACTCTCTTTGAATCTTGTTTATCATGCTAAGAGGAGCAGGAAAAAGCAAAAAATTTCAGAATTGCACCTTGCAATGCGGAGAAATTACTGTTTGTGCATTTACAATATTCATTGATTTTTGCCATTGAAAAACGTCCAGAAATGATTGAAGCTACTGACTGAATGAAAGGAGCTGGCATCTCACTCTCTTTGAATCTTCTTTATCATGCTAAGAGGAGCAGGAAAAAGCAAAAAATTTCAGAATTGCACCTTGCAATGCGGAGAAATTACTGTTTGTGCATTTACAATATTCATTGATTTTTGCTATTGAAAAACATCATGTTATTCATATACCAGAAATGATTGAAGCTACTGACTGAATGAAAGGAGCTGGCATCTCACTCTCTTTGAATCTTCTTTATCATGCTAAGAGGAGCAGGAAAAAGCAAAAAATTTCAGAATTGCACCTTGCAATGCGGAGAAATTACAGTTTGTGCATTTACAATATTCATTGATTTTTGCCATTGAAAAACGTCCAGAAATGATTGAAGCTACTGACTGAATGAAAGGAGCTGGCATCTCACTCTCTTTGAATCTTCTTTATCATGCTAAGAGGAGCAGGAAAAAGCAAAAAATTTCAGAATTGCACCTTGCAATGCGGAGAAATTACTGTTTGTGCATTTACAATATTCATTGATTTTTGCCATTGAAAAACGTCCAGAAATGATTGAAGGTACTGACTGAATGAAAGGAGCTGGCATCTCACTCTCTTTGAATCTTCTTTATCATGCTAAGAGGAGCAGGAAAAAGCAAAAAATTTCAGAATTGCACCTTGCAATGCGGAGAAATTACTGTTTGTGCATTTACAATATTCATTGATTTTTGCCATTGAAAAACGTCCAGAAATGATTGAAGCTACTGACTGAATGAAAGGAGCTGGCATCTCACTCTCTTTGAATCTTCTTTATCATGCTAAGAGGAGCAGGAAAAAGCAAAAAATTTCAGAATTGCACCTTGCAATGCGGAGAAATTACTGTTTGTGCATTTACAATATTCATTGATTTTTGCCATTGAAAAACGTCCAGAAATGATTGAAGGTACTGACTGAATGAAAGGAGCTGGCATCTCACTCTCTTTGAATCTTCTTTATCATGCTAAGAGGAGCAGGAAAAAGCAAAAAATTTCAGAATTGCACCTTGCAATGCGGAGAAATTACTGTTTGTGCATTTACAATATTCATTGATTTTTGCCATTGAAAAACGTCCAGAAATGATTGAAGCTACTGACTGAATGAAAGGAGCTGGCATCTCACTCTCTTTGAATCTTCTTTATCATGCTAAGAGGAGCAGGAAAAAGCAAAAAATTTCAGAATTGCACCTTGCAATGCGGAGAAATTACTGTTTGTGCATTTACAATATTCATTGATTTTTGCCATTGAAAAACATCATGTTATTCATATACCAGAAATGTTTGAAGCTACTGACTGAATGAAAGGAGTTGGCATCTCACTCTCTTTGAATCTTCTTTATCATGCTAAGAGGAGCAGGAAAAAGCAAAAAATTTCAGAATTGCACCTTGCAATGCGGAGAAATTACTGTTTGTGCATTTACAATATTCATTGATTTTTGCCATTGAAAAACACCATGTTATTCATATACCAGAAATGTTTGAAGCTACTGACTGAATGAAAGGAGCTGGCATCTCACTCTCTTTGAATCTTCTTTATCATGCTAAGAGGAGCAGGAAAAAGCAAAAAATTTTAGAATTGCACATTGCAATGTGGAGAAATTACTGTTTGTGCATTTACAATATTCATTGATTTTTACCATTGAAAAACGTCCAGAAATGATTGAAGCTACTGACTGAATGAAAGTAGCTGGCATCTCACTCTCTTTGAATCTTCTTTATCATGCTAAGAGGAGCAGGAAAAAGCAAAAAATTTCAGACTTGCACCTTGCAATGCGGAGAAATTACTGTTTGTGCATTTACAATATTCATTGATTTTTGCCATTGAAAAACATCATGTTATTCATATACCAGAAATGTTTGAAGCTACTGACTGAATGAAAGGAGCTGGCATCTCACTCTCTTTGAATCTTCTTTATCATGCTAAGAGGAGCAGGAAAAAGCAAAAAATTTCAGAATTGCACCTTGCAATGCGGAGAAATTACTGTTTGTGCATTTACAATATTCATTGATTATTGCCATTGAAAAACGTCCAGAAATGATTGAAGCTACTGACTGAATGAAAGGAGCTGGCATCTCACTCTCTTTGAATCTTCTTTATCATGCTAAGAGGAGCAGGAAAAAGCAAAAAATTTCAGAATTGCACCTTGCAATGCGGAGAAATTACTGTTTGTGCATTTACAATATTCATTGATTTTTGCCATTGAAAAACGTCCAGAAATGATTGAAGCTACTGACTGAATGAAAGGAGCTGGCATCTCACTCTCTTTGAATCTTCTTTATCATGCTAAGAGGAGCAGGAAAAAGCAAAAAATTTCAGAATTGCACCTTGCAATGCGGAGAAATTACTGTTTGTGCATTTACAATATTCATTGATTTTTGCCATTGAAAAACATGTTATTCATATACCAGAAATGTTTGAAGCTACTGACTGAATGAAAGGAGCTGGCACCTCACTCTCTTTGAATCTTCTTTATCATGCTAAGAGGAGCGAGAAAAAGCAAAAAATTTCAGAATTGCACCTTGCAATGCGGAGAAATTACTGTTTGTGCATTTATAATATTCAATGATTTTTGCCATTGAAAAACGTCCAGAAATGATTGAAGCTACTGACTGAACGAAAGGAGCTGGCATCTCACTCTCTTTGAATCTTCTTTATCATGCTAAGAGGAGCAGGAAAAAGCAAAAAATTTCAGAATTGCACCTTGCAATGCGGAGAAATTACTGTTTGTGCATTTACAATATTCATTGATTTTTGCCATTGAAAAACGTCCAGAAATGATTGAAGCTACTGACTGAATGAAAGGAGCTGGCATCTCACTCTCTTTGAATCTTCTTTATCATGCTAAGAGGAGCAGGAAAAAGCAAAAAATTTCAGAATTGCACCTTGCAATGCGGAGAAATTACTGTTTGTGCATTTACAATATTCATTGATTTTTGCCATTGAAAAACATCATGTTATTCATATACCAGAAATGTTTGAAGCTACTGGCTGAATGAAAGGAGCTGACATCTCACTCTCTTTGAATCTTCTTTATCATGCTAAGAGGAGCAGGAAAAAGCAAAAAATTTCAGAATTGCACCTTGCAATGCGGAGAAATTACTGTTTGTGCATTTACAATATTCATTGATTTTTGCCATTGAAAAACGTCCAGAAATGATTGAAGCTACTGACTGAATGAAAGGAGCTGGCATCTCACTCTCTTTGAATCTTCTTTATCATGCTAAGAGGAGCAGGAAAAAGCAAAAAATTTCAGAATTGCACCTTGCAATGCGGAGAAATTACTGTTTGTGCATTTACAATATTCATTGATTTTTGCCATTGAAAAACATCATGTTATTCATATACCAGAAATGTTTGAAGCTACTGACTGAATGAAAGGAGCTGGCATCTCACTCTCTTTGAATCTTCTTTATCATGCTAAGAGGAGCAGGAAAAAGCAAAAAATTTCAGAATTGCACCTTGCAATGTGGAGAAATTACTGTTTGTGCATTTACAATATTCATTGATTTTTGCCATTGAAAAACATCATGTTATTCATATACCAGAAATGTTTGAAGCTACTGACTGAATGAAAGGAGCTGGCATCTCACTCTCTTTGAATCTTCTTTATCATGCTAAGAGGAGCAGGAAAAAGCAAAAAATTTCAGAATTGCACCTTGCAATGTGGAGAAATTACTGTTTGTGCATTTACAATATTCATTGATTTTTACCATTGAAAAACGTCCAGAAATGATTGAAGCTACTGACTGAATGAAAGTAGCTGGCATCTCACTCTCTTTGAATCTTCTTTATCATGCTAAGAGGAGCAGGAAAAAGCAAAAAATTTCAGACTTGCACCTTGCAATGCGGAGAAATTACTGTTTGTGCATTTACAATATTCATTGATTTTTGCCATTGAAAAACATCATGTTATTCATATACCAGAAATGTTTGAAGCTACTGACTGAATGAAAGGAGCTGGCATCTCACTCTCTTTGAATCTTCTTTATCATGCTAAGAGGAGCAGGAAAAAGCAAAAAATTTCAGAATTGCACCTTGCAATGTGGAGAAATTACTGATTGTGCATTTACAATATTCATTGATTTTTACCATTGAAAAACGTCCAGAAATGATTGAAGCTACTGACTGAATGAAAGTAGCTGGCATCTCACTCTCTTTGAATCTTCTTTATCATGCTAAGAGGAGCAGGAAAAAGCAAAAAATTTCAGACTTGCACCTTGCAATGCGGAGAAATTACTGTTTGTGCATTTACAATATTCATTGATTTTTGCCATTGAAAAACATCATGTTATTCATATACCAGAAATGTTTGAAGCTACTGACTGAATCAAAGGAGCTGGCATCTCACTCTCTTTGAATCTTCTTTATCATGCTAAGAGGAGCAGGAAAAAGCAAAAAATTTCAGAATTGCACCTTGCAATGCGGAGAAATTACTGTTTGTGCATTTACAATATTCATTGATTTTTGCCATTGAAAAACGTCCAGAAATGATTGAAGCTACTGACTGAATGAAAGGAGCTGGCATCTCACTCTCTTTGAATCTTCTTTATCATGCTAAGAGGAGCAGGAAAAAGCAAAAAATTTCAGAATTGCACCTTGCAATGCGGAGAAATTACTGTTTGTGCATTTACAATATTCATTGATTTTTGCCATTGAAAAACGTCCAGAAATGATTGAAGCTACTGACTGAATGAAAGGAGCTGGCATCTCACTCTCTTTGAATCTTCTTTATCATGCTAAGAGGAGCAGGAAAAAGCAAAAAATTTCAGAATTGCACCTTGCAATGCGGAGAAATTACTGTTTGTGCATTTACAATATTCATTGATTTTTGCCATTGAAAAACATCATGTTATTCATATACCAGAAATGTTTGAAGCTACTGACTGAATGAAAGGAGTTGGCATCTCACTCTCTTTGAATCTTCTTTATCATGCTAAGAGGAGCAGGAAAAAGCAAAAAATTTCAGAATTGCACCTTGCAATGCGGAGAAATTACTGTTTGTGCATTTACAATATTCATTGATTTTTGCCATTGAAAAACATCATGTTATTCATATACCAGAAATGTTTGAAGCTACTGACTGAATGAAAGGAGCTGGCATCTCACTCTCTTTGAATCTTCTTTATCATGCTAAGAGGAGCAGGAAAAAGCAAAAAATTTTAGAATTGCACATTGCAATGTGGAGAAATTACTGTTTGTGCATTTACAATATTCATTGATTTTTACCATTGAAAAACGTCCAGAAATGATTGAAGCTACTGACTGAATGAAAGTAGCTGGCATCTCACTCTCTTTGAATCTTCTTTATCATGCTAAGAGGAGCAGGAAAAAGCAAAAAATTTCAGACTTGCACCTTGCAATGCGGAGAAATTACTGTTTGTGCATTTACAATATTCATTGATTTTTGCCATTGAAAAACATTATGTTATTCATATACCAGAAATGTTTGAAGCTACTGACTGAATGAAAGGAGCTGGCATCTCACTCTCTTTGAATCTTCTTTATCATGCTAAGAGGAGCAGGAAAAAGCAAAAAATTTCAGAATTGCACCTTGCAATGCGGAGAAATTACTGTTTGTGCATTTACAATATTCATTGATTTTTGCCATTGAAAAACGTCCAGAAATGATTGAAGCTACTGACTGAATGAAAGGAGCTGGCATCTCACTCTCTTTGAATCTTCTTTATCATGCTAAGAGGAGCAGGAAAAAGCAAAAAATTTCAGAATTGCACCTTGCAATGCGGAGAAATTACTGTTTGTGCATTTACAATATTCATTGATTTTTGCCATTGAAAAACGTCCAGAAATGATTGAAGCTACTGACTGAATGAAAGGAGCTGGCATCTCACTCTCTTTGAATCTTCTTTATCATGCTAAGAGGAGCAGGAAAAAGCAAAAAATTTCAGAATTGCACCTTGCAATGCGGAGAAATTACTGTTTGTGCATTTACAATATTCATTGATTTTTGCCATTGAAAAACATGTTATTCATATACCAGAAATGTTTGAAGCTACTGACTGAATGAAAGGAGCTGGCACCTCACTCTCTTTGAATCTTCTTTATCATGCTAAGAGGAGCGAGAAAAAGCAAAAAATTTCAGAATTGCACCTTGCAATGCGGAGAAATTACTGTTTGTGCATTTACAATATTCATTGATTTTTGCCATTGAAAAACGTCCAGAAATGATTGAAGGTACTGACTGAATGAAAGGAGCTGGCATCTCACTCTCTTTGAATCTTCTTTATCATGCTAAGAGGAGCAGGAAAAAGCAAAAAATTTCAGAATTGCACCTTGCAATGCGGAGAAATTACTGTTTGTGCATTTACAATATTCATTGATTTTTGCCATTGAAAAACGTCCAGAAATGATTGAAGCTACTGACTGAATGAAAGGAGCTGGCATCTCACTCTCTTTGAATGTTCTTTATCATGCTAAGAGGAGCAGGAAAAAGCAAAAAATTTCAGAATTGCACCTTGCAATGTGGAGAAATTACTGTTTGTGCATTTACAATATTCATTGATTTTTACCATTGAAAAACGTCCAGAAATGATTGAAGCTACTGACTGAATGAAAGTAGCTGGCATCTCACTCTCTTTGAATCTTCTTTATCATGCTAAGAGGAGCAGGAAAAAGCAAAAATTTTCAGACTTGCACCTTGCAATGCGGAGAAATTACTGTTTGTGCATTTACAATATTCATTGATTTTTGCCATTGAAAAACGTCCAGAAATGATTGAAGGTACTGACTGAATGAAAGGAGCTGGCATCTCACTCTCTTTGAATCTTCTTTATCATGCTAAGAGGAGCAGGAAAAAGCAAAAAATTTTAGAATTGCACATTGCAATGTGGAGAAATTACTGTTTGTGCATTTACAATATTCATTGATTTTTACCATTGAAAAACGTCCAGAAATGATTGAAGCTACTGACTGAATGAAAGGAGCTGGCATCTCACTCTCTTTGAATCTTCTTTATCATGCTAAGAGGAGCAGGAAAAAGCAAAAAATTTCAGACTTGCACCTTGCAATGCGGAGAAATTACTGTTTGTGCATTTACAATATTCATTGATTTTTGCCATTGAAAAACATCATGTTATTCATATACCAGAAATGTTTGAAGCTACTGACTGAATGAAAGGAGCTGGCATCTCACTCTCTTTGAATCTTCTTTATCATGCTAAGAGGAGCAGGAAAAAGCAAAAAATTTCAGAATTGCACCTTGCAATGCGGAGAAATTACTGTTTGTGCATTTACAATATTCATTGATTTTTGCCATTGAAAAACGTCCAGAAATGATTGAAGCTACTGACTGAATGAAAGGAGCTGGCATCTCACTCTCTTTGAATCTTCTTTATCATGCTAAGAGGAGCAGGAAAAAGCAAAAAATTTCAGAATTGCACCTTGCAATGCGGAGAAATTACTGTTTGTGCATTTACAATATTCATTGATTTTTGCCATTGAAAAACGTCCAGAAATGATTGAAGCTACTGACTGAATGAAAGGAGCTGGCATCTCACTCTCTTTGAATCTTCTTTATCATGCTAAGAGGAGCAGGAAAAAGCAAAAAATTTCAGAATTGCACCTTGCAATGCGGAGAAATTACTGTTTGTGCATTTACAATATTCGTTGATTTTTGCCATTGAAAAACGTCCAGAAATGATTGAAGCTACTGACTGAATGAAAGGAGCTGGCATCTCACTCTCTTTGAATTTTCTTTATCATGCTAAGAGGAGCAGGAAAATGCAAAAAATTTCAGAATTGCACCTTGCAATGCGGAGAAATTACAGTTTGTGCATTTACAATATTCATTGATTTTTGCCATTGAAAAACGTCCAGAAATGATTGAAGCTACTGACTGAATGAAAGTAGCTGGCATCTCACTCTCTTTGAATCTTCTTTATCATGCTAAGAGGAGCAGGAAAAAGCAAAAAATTTCAGACTTGCACCTTGCAATGCGGAGAAATTACTGTTTGTGCATTTACAATATTCATTGATTTTTGCCATTGAAAAACATTATGTTATTCATATACCAGAAATGTTTGAAGCTACTGACTGAATGAAAGGAGCTGGCATCTCACTCTCTTTGAATCTTCTTTATCATGCTAAGAGGAGCAGGAAAAAGCAAAAAATTTCAGAATTGCACCTTGCAATGCGGAGAAATTACTGTTTGTGCATTTACAATATTCGTTGATTTTTGCCATTGAAAAACGTCCAGAAATGATTGAAGCTACTGACTGAATGAAAGGAGCTGGCATCTCACTCTCTTTGAATCTTCTTTATCATGCTAAGAGGAGCAGGAAAATGCAAAAAATTTCAGAATTGCACCTTGCAATGCGGAGAAATTACAGTTTGTGCATTTACAATATTCATTGATTTTTGCCATTGAAAAACGTCCAGAAATGATTGAAGCTACTGACTGAATGAAAGTAGCTGGCATCTCACTCTCTTTGAATCTTCTTTATCATGCTAAGAGGAGCAGGAAAAAGCAAAAAATTTCAGACTTGCACCTTGCAATGCGGAGAAATTACTGTTTGTGCATTTACAATATTCATTGATTTTTGCCATTGAAAAACATTATGTTATTCATATACCAGAAATGTTTGAAGCTACTGACTGAATGAAAGTAGCTGGCATCTCACTCTCTTTGAATCTTCTTTATCATGCTAAGAGGAGCAGGAAAAAGCAAAAAATTTCAGAATTGCACCTTGCAATGCGGAGAAATTACTGTTTGTGCATTTACAATATTCATTGATTTTTGCCATTGAAAAACGTCCAGAAATGATTGAAGCTACTGACTGAATGAAAGGAGCTGGCATCTCACTCTCTTTGAATCTTCTTTATCATGCTAAGAGGAGCAGGAAAAAGCAAAAAATTTCAGAATTGCACCTTGCAATGCGGAGAAATTACTGTTTGTGCATTTACAATATTCATTGATTTTTGCCATTGAAAAACGTCCAGAAATGATTGAAGCTACTGACTGAATGAAAGGAGCTGGCATCTCACTCTCTTTGAATCTTCTTTATCATGCTAAGAGGAGCAGGAAAAAGCAAAAAATTTCAGAATTGCACCTTGCAATGCGGAGAAATTACTGTTTGTGCATTTACAATATTCATTGATTTTTGCCATTGAAAAACATGTTATTCATATACCAGAAATGTTTGAAGCTACTGACTGAATGAAAGGAGCTGGCACCTCACTCTCTTTGAATCTTCTTTATCATGCTAAGAGGAGCGAGAAAAAGCAAAAAATTTCAGAATTGCACCTTGCAATGCGGAGAAATTACTGTTTGTGCATTTACAATATTCATTGATTTTTGCCATTGAAAAACGTCCAGAAATGATTGAAGGTACTGACTGAATGAAAGGAGCTGGCATCTCACTCTCTTTGAATCTTCTTTATCATGCTAAGAGGAGCAGGAAAAAGCAAAAAATTTCAGAATTGCACCTTGCAATGCGGAGAAATTACTGTTTGTGCATTTACAATATTCATTGATTTTTGCCATTGAAAAACGTCCAGAAATGATTGAAGCTACTGACTGAATGAAAGGAGCTGGCATCTCACTCTCTTTGAATGTTCTTTATCATGCTAAGAGGAGCAGGAAAAAGCAAAAAATTTCAGAATTGCACCTTGCAATGTGGAGAAATTACTGTTTGTGCATTTACAATATTCATTGATTTTTACCATTGAAAAACGTCCAGAAATGATTGAAGCTACTGACTGAATGAAAGTAGCTGGCATCTCACTCTCTTTGAATCTTCTTTATCATGCTAAGAGGAGCAGGAAAAAGCAAAAATTTTCAGACTTGCACCTTGCAATGCGGAGAAATTACTGTTTGTGCATTTACAATATTCATTGATTTTTGCCATTGAAAAACGTCCAGAAATGATTGAAGGTACTGACTGAATGAAAGGAGCTGGCATCTCACTCTCTTTGAATCTTCTTTATCATGCTAAGAGGAGCAGGAAAAAGCAAAAAATTTTAGAATTGCACATTGCAATGTGGAGAAATTACTGTTTGTGCATTTACAATATTCATTGATTTTTACCATTGAAAAACGTCCAGAAATGATTGAAGCTACTGACTGAATGAAAGTAGCTGGCATCTCACTCTCTTTGAATCTTCTTTATCATGCTAAGAGGAGCAGGAAAAAGCAAAAAATTTCAGACTTGCACCTTGCAATGCGGAGAAATTACTGTTTGTGCATTTACAATATTCATTGATTTTTGCCATTGAAAAACATCATGTTATTCATATACCAGAAATGTTTGAAGCCACTGACTGAATGAAAGGAGCTGGCATCTCACTCTCTTTGAATCTTCTTTATCCTGCTAAGAGGAGCAGGAAAAAGCAAAAAATTTCAGAATTGCACCTTGCAATGCGGAGAAATTACTGTTTGTGCATTTACAATATTCATTGATTTTTGCCATTGAAAAACGTCCAGAAATGATTGAAGCTACTGACTGAATGAAAGGAGCTGGCATCTCACTCTCTTTGTATCTTCTTTATCATGCTAAGAGGAGCAGGAAAAAGCAAAAAATTTCAGAATTGCACCTTGCAATGCGGAGAAATTACTGTTTGTGCATTTACAATATTCATTGATTTTTGCCATTGAAAAACGTCCAGAAATGATTGAAGCTACTGACTGAATGAAAGGAGCTGGCATCTCACTCTCTTTGAATCTTCTTTATCATGCTAAGAGGAGCAGGAAAAAGCAAAAAATTTCAGAATTGCACGTTGCAATGCGGAGAAATTACTGTTTGTGCATTTACAATATTCATTGATTTTTGCCATTGAAAAACATGTTATTCATATACCAGAAATGTTTGAAGCTACTGACTGAATGAAAGGAGCTGGCACCTCACTCTCTTTGAATCTTCTTTATCATGCTAAGAGGAGCGGGAAAAAGCAAAAAATTTCAGAATTGCACCTTGCAATGCGGAGAAATTACTGTTTGTGCATTTACAATATTCATTGATTTTTGCCATTGAAAAACGTCCAGAAATGATTGAAGGTACTGACTGAATGAAAGGAGCTGGCATCTCACTCTCTTTGAATCTTCTTTATCATGCTAAGAGGAGCAGGAAAAAGCAAAAAATTTCAGAATTGCACCTTGCAATGCGGAGAAATTACTGTTTGTGCATTTACAATATTCATTGATTTTTGCCATTGAAAAACGTCCAGAAATGATTGAAGCTACTGACTGAATGAAAGGAGCTGGCATCTCACTCTCTTTGAATCTTCTTTATCATGCTAAGAGGAGCAGGAAAAAGCAAAAAATTTCAGAATTGCACCTTGCAATGCGGAGAAATTACAGTTTGTGCATTTACAATATTCATTGATTTTTGCCATTGAAAAACATCCAGAAATGATTGAAGCTACTGACTGAATGAAAGAAGCTGGCATCTCACTCTCTTTGAATCTTCTTTATCATGCTAAGAGGAGCAGGAAAAAGCAAAAAATTTCAGACTTGCACCTTGCAATGCGGAGAAATTACTGTTTGTGCATTTACAATATTCATTGATTTTTGCCATTGAAAAACATCATGTTATTCATATACCAGAAATGTTTGAAGCTACTGACTGAATGAAAGGAGCTGGCATCTCACTCTCTTTGAATCTTCTTTATCATGCTAAGAGGAGCAGGAAAAAGCAAAAAATTTCAGAATTGCACCTTGCAATGCGGAGAAATTACTGTTTGTGCATTTACAATATTCATTGATTTTTGCCATTGAAAAACGTCCAGAAATGATTGAAGCTACTGACTGAATGAAAGGAGCTGGCATCTCACTCTCTTTGAATCTTCTTTATCATGCTAAGAGGAGCAGGAAAAAGCAAAAAATTTCAGAATTGCACCTTGCAATGCGGAGAAATTACTGTTTGTGCATTTACAATATTCATTGATTTTTGCCATTGAAAAACGTCCAGAAATGATTGAAGCTACTGACTGAATGAAAGGAGCTGGCATCTCACTCTCTTTGAATCTTCTTTATCATGCTAAGAGGAGCAGGAAAAAGCAAAAAATTTCAGAATTGCACCTTGCAATGCGGAGAAATTACTGTTTGTGCATTTACAATATTCGTTGATTTTTGCCATTGAAAAACGTCCAGAAATGATTGAAGCTACTGACTGAATGAAAGGAGCTGGCATCTCACTCTCTTTGAATCTTCTTTATCATGCTAAGAGGAGCAGGAAAATGCAAAAAATTTCAGAATTGCACCTTGCAATGCGGAGAAATTACAGTTTGTGCATTTACAATATTCATTGATTTTTGCCATTGAAAAACGTCCAGAAATGATTGAAGCTACTGACTGAATGAAAGTAGCTGGCATCTCACTCTCTTTGAATCTTCTTTATCATGCTAAGAGGAGCAGGAAAAAGCAAAAAATTTCAGACTTGCACCTTGCAATGCGGAGAAATTACTGTTTGTGCATTTACAATATTCATTGATTTTTGCCATTGAAAAACATTATGTTATTCATATACCAGAAATGTTTGAAGCTACTGACTGAATGAAAGGAGCTGGCATCTCACTCTCTTTGAATCTTCTTTATCATGCTAAGAGGAGCAGGAAAAAGCAAAAAATTTCAGAATTGCACCTTGCAATGCGGAGAAATTACTGTTTGTGCATTTACAATATTCGTTGATTTTTGCCATTGAAAAACGTCCAGAAATGATTGAAGCTACTGACTGAATGAAAGGAGCTGGCATCTCACTCTCTTTGAATCTTCTTTATCATGCTAAGAGGAGCAGGAAAATGCAAAAAATTTCAGAATTGCACCTTGCAATGCGGAGAAATTACAGTTTGTGCATTTACAATATTCATTGATTTTTGCCATTGAAAAACGTCCAGAAATGATTGAAGCTACTGACTGAATGAAAGTAGCTGGCATCTCACTCTCTTTGAATCTTCTTTATCATGCTAAGAGGAGCAGGAAAAAGCAAAAAATTTCAGACTTGCACCTTGCAATGCGGAGAAATTACTGTTTGTGCATTTACAATATTCATTGATTTTTGCCATTGAAAAACATTATGTTATTCATATACCAGAAATGTTTGAAGCTACTGACTGAATGAAAGGAGCTGGCATCTCACTCTCTTTGAATCTTCTTTATCATGCTAAGAGGAGCAGGAAAAAGCAAAAAATTTCAGAATTGCACCTTGCAATGCGGAGAAATTACTGTTTGTGCATTTACAATATTCATTGATTTTTGCCATTGAAAAACGTCCAGAAATGATTGAAGCTACTGACTGAATGAAAGGAGCTGGCATCTCACTCTCTTTGAATCTTCTTTATCATGCTAAGAGGAGCAGGAAAAAGCAAAAAATTTCAGAATTGCACCTTGCAATGCGGAGAAATTACTGTTTGTGCATTTACAATATTCATTGATTTTTGCCATTGAAAAACGTCCAGAAATGATTGAAGCTACTGACTGAATGAAAGGAGCTGGCATCTCACTCTCTTTGAATCTTCTTTATCATGCTAAGAGGAGCAGGAAAAAGCAAAAAATTTCAGAATTGCACCTTGCAATGCGGAGAAATTACTGTTTGTGCATTTACAATATTCATTGATTTTTGCCATTGAAAAACATGTTATTCATATACCAGAAATGTTTGAAGCTACTGACTGAATGAAAGGAGCTGGCACCTCACTCTCTTTGAATCTTCTTTATCATGCTAAGAGGAGCGAGAAAAAGCAAAAAATTTCAGAATTGCACCTTGCAATGCGGAGAAATTACTGTTTGTGCATTTACAATATTCATTGATTTTTGCCATTGAAAAACGTCCAGAAATGATTGAAGGTACTGACTGAATGAAAGGAGCTGGCATCTCACTCTCTTTGAATCTTCTTTATCATGCTAAGAGGAGCAGGAAAAAGCAAAAAATTTCAGAATTGCACCTTGCAATGCGGAGAAATTACTGTTTGTGCATTTACAATATTCATTGATTTTTGCCATTGAAAAACGTCCAGAAATGATTGAAGCTACTGACTGAATGAAAGGAGCTGGCATCTCACTCTCTTTGAATGTTCTTTATCATGCTAAGAGGAGCAGGAAAAAGCAAAAAATTTCAGAATTGCACCTTGCAATGTGGAGAAATTACTGTTTGTGCATTTACAATATTCATTGATTTTTACCATTGAAAAACGTCCAGAAATGATTGAAGCTACTGACTGAATGAAAGTAGCTGGCATCTCACTCTCTTTGAATCTTCTTTATCATGCTAAGAGGAGCAGGAAAAAGCAAAAATTTTCAGACTTGCACCTTGCAATGCGGAGAAATTACTGTTTGTGCATTTACAATATTCATTGATTTTTGCCATTGAAAAACGTCCAGAAATGATTGAAGGTACTGACTGAATGAAAGGAGCTGGCATCTCACTCTCTTTGAATCTTCTTTATCATGCTAAGAGGAGCAGGAAAAAGCAAAAAATTTTAGAATTGCACATTGCAATGTGGAGAAATTACTGTTTGTGCATTTACAATATTCATTGATTTTTACCATTGAAAAACGTCCAGAAATGATTGAAGCTACTGACTGAATGAAAGTAGCTGGCATCTCACTCTCTTTGAATCTTCTTTATCATGCTAAGAGGAGCAGGAAAAAGCAAAAAATTTCAGACTTGCACCTTGCAATGCGGAGAAATTACTGTTTGTGCATTTACAATATTCATTGATTTTTGCCATTGAAAAACATCATGTTATTCATATACCAGAAATGTTTGAAGCCACTGACTGAATGAAAGGAGCTGGCATCTCACTCTCTTTGAATCTTCTTTATCCTGCTAAGAGGAGCAGGAAAAAGCAAAAAATTTCAGAATTGCACCTTGCAATGCGGAGAAATTACTGTTTGTGCATTTACAATATTCATTGATTTTTGCCATTGAAAAACGTCCAGAAATGATTGAAGCTACTGACTGAATGAAAGGAGCTGGCATCTCACTCTCTTTGTATCTTCTTTATCATGCTAAGAGGAGCAGGAAAAAGCAAAAAATTTCAGAATTGCACCTTGCAATGCGGAGAAATTACTGTTTGTGCATTTACAATATTCATTGATTTTTGCCATTGAAAAACGTCCAGAAATGATTGAAGCTACTGACTGAATGAAAGGAGCTGGCATCTCACTCTCTTTGAATCTTCTTTATCATGCTAAGAGGAGCAGGAAAAAGCAAAAAATTTCAGAATTGCACGTTGCAATGCGGAGAAATTACTGTTTGTGCATTTACAATATTCATTGATTTTTGCCATTGAAAAATATGTTATTCATATACCAGAAATGTTTGAAGCTACTGACTGAATGAAAGGAGCTGGCACCTCACTCTCTTTGAATCTTCTTTATCATGCTAAGAGGAGCGGGAAAAAGCAAAAAATTTCAGAATTGCACCTTGCAATGCGGAGAAATTACTGTTTGTGCATTTACAATATTCATTGATTTTTGCCATTGAAAAACGTCCAGAAATGATTGAAGGTACTGACTGAATGAAAGGAGCTGGCATCTCACTCTCTTTGAATCTTCTTTATCATGCTAAGAGGAGCAGGAAAAAGCAAAAAATTTCAGAATTGCACCTTGCAATGCGGAGAAATTACTGTTTGTGCATTTACAATATTCATTGATTTTTGCCATTGAAAAACGTCCAGAAATGATTGAAGCTACTGACTGAATGAAAGGAGCTGGCATCTCACTCTCTTTGAATCTTCTTTATCATGCTAAGAGGAGCAGGAAAAAGCAAAAAATTTCAGAATTGCACCTTGCAATGCGGAGAAATTACAGTTTGTGCATTTACAATATTCATTGATTTTTGCCATTGAAAAACATCCAGAAATGATTGAAGCTACTGACTGAATGAAAGAAGCTGGCATCTCACTCTCTTTGAATCTTCTTTATCATGCTAAGAGGAGCAGGAAAAAGCAAAAAATTTCAGAATTGCACCTTGCAATGCGGAGAAATTACTGTTTGTGCATTTACAATATTCATTGATTTTTGCCATTGAAAAACATCATGTTATTCATATACCAGAAATGTTTGAAGCTACTGACTGAATGAAAGGAGCTGGCATCTCACTCTCTTTGAATCTTCTTTATCATGCTAAGAGGAGCAGGAAAAAGCAAAAAATTTCAGAATTGCACCTTGCAATGTGGAGAAATTACTGTTTGTGCATTTACAATATTCATTGATTTTTACCATTGAAAAACGTCCAGAAATGATTGAAGCTACTGACTGAATGAAAGGAGCTGGCATCTCACTCTCTTTGAATCTTCTTTATCATGCTAAGAGGAGCAGGAAAAAGCAAAAAATTTCAGACTTGCACCTTGCAATGCGGAGAAATTACTGTTTGTGCATTTACAATATTCATTGATTTTTGCCATTGAAAAACATCATGTTATTCATATACCAGAAATGTTTGAAGCTACTGACTGAATGAAAGGAGCTGGCATCTCACTCTCTTTGAATCTTCTTTATCATGCTAAGAGGAGCAGGAAAAAGCAAAAAATTTCAGACTTGCACCTTGCAATGCGGAGAAATTACTCTTTGTGCATTTACAATATTCATTGATTTTTGCCATTGAAAAACATCATGTTATTCATATACCAGAAATGTTTGAAGCTACTGACTGAATGAAAGGAGCTGGCATCTCACTCTCTTTGAATCTTCTTTATCATGCTAAGAGGAGCAGGAAAAAGCAAAAAATTTCAGAATTGCACCTTGCAATGCGGAGAAATTACTGTTTGTGCATTTACAATATTCATTGATTTTTGCCATTGAAAAACGTCCAGAAATGATTGAAGCTACTGACTGAATGAAAGGAGCTGGCATCTCACTCTCTTTGAATCTTCTTTATCATGCTAAGAGGAGCAGGAAAAAGCAAAAAATTTCAGAATTGCACCTTGCAATGCGGAGAAATTACTGTTTGTGCATTTACAATATTCATTGATTTTTGCCATTGAAAAACGTCCAGAAATGATTGAAGCTACTGACTGAATGAAAGGAGCTGGCATCTCACTCTCTTTGAATCTTCTTTATCATGCTAAGAGGAGCAGGAAAAAGCAAAAAATTTCAGAATTGCACCTTGCAATGCGGAGAAATTACTGTTTGTGCATTTACAATATTCGTTGATTTTTGCCATTGAAAAACGTCCAGAAATGATTGAAGCTACTGACTGAATGAAAGGAGCTGGCATCTCACTCTCTTTGAATCTTCTTTATCATGCTAAGAGGAGCAGGAAAATGCAAAAAATTTCAGAATTGCACCTTGCAATGCGGAGAAATTACAGTTTGTGCATTTACAATATTCATTGATTTTTGCCATTGAAAAACGTCCAGAAATGATTGAAGCTACTGACTGAATGAAAGGAGCTGGCATCTCACTCTCTTTGAATCTTCTTTATCATGCTAAGAGGAGCAGGAAAAAGCAAAAAATTTCAGAATTGCACCTTGCAATGCGGAGAAATTACTGTTTGTGCATTTACAATATTCATTGATTTTTGCCATTGAAAAACATGTTATTCATATACCAGAAATGTTTGAAGCTCCTGACTGAATGAAAGGAGCTGGCACCTCACTCTCTTTGAATCTTCTTTATCATGCTAAGAGGAGCAGGAAAAAGCAAAAAATTTCAGAATTGCACCTTGCAATGCGGAGAAATTACTGTTTGTGCATTTACAATATTCATTGATTTTTGCCATTGAAAAACGTCCAGAAATGATAGAAGCTACTGACTGAATGAAAGGAGCTGGCATCTCACTCTCTTTGAATCTTCTTTATCATGCTAAGAGGAGCAGGAAAAAGCAAAAAATTTCAGAATTGCACCTTGCAATGCGGAGAAATTACTGTTTGTGCATTTACAATATTCATTGATTTTTGCCATTGAAAAATGTCCAGAAATGATTGAAGCTACTGACTGAATGAAAGGAGCTGGCATCTCACTCTCTTTGAATCTTCTTTATCATGCTAAGAGGAGCAGGAAAAAGCAAAAAATTTCAGAATTGCGCCTTGCAATGCGGAGAAATTACTGTTTGTGCATTTACAAAATTCATTGATTTTTGCCATTGAAAAACATCATGTTATTCATATACCAGAAATGATTGAAGCTACTGACTGAAGGAAAGGAGCTGGCATCTCACTCTCTTTGAATCTTCTTTATCATGCTAAGAGGAGCAGGAAAAAGCAAAAAATTTCAGAATTGCACCTTGCAATGCGGAGAAATTACTGTTTGTGCATTTACAATATTCATTGATTTTTGCCATTGAAAAACGTCCAGAAATGATTGAAGCTACTGACTGAATGAAAGGAGCTGGCATCTCACTCTCTTTGAATCTTCTTTATCATGCTAAGAGGAGCAGGAAAAAGCAAAAAATTTCAGAATTGCACCTTGCAATGCGGAGAAATTACTGTTTGTGCATTTACAATATTCATTGATTTTTGCGATTGAAAAACATCATGTTATTCATATACCAGAAATGATTGAAGCTACTGACTGAATGAAAGGAGCTGGCATCTCACTCTCTTTGAATCTTCTTTATCATGCTAAGAGGAGCAGGAAAAAGTAAAAAATTTCAGAATTGCACCTTGCAATGCGGAGAAATTACTGTTTGTGCATTTACAATATTCAATGATTTTTGCCATTGAAAAACGTCCAGAAATGATTGAAGCTACTGACTGAATGAAAGGAGCTGGTATCTCACTCTCTTTGAATCTTGTTTATCATGCTAAGAGGAGCAGGAAAAAGCAAAAAATTTCAGAATTGCACCTTGCAATGCGGAGAAATTACTGTTTGTGCATTTACAATATTCATTGATTTTTGCCATTGAAAAACGTCCAGAAATGATTGAAGCTACTGACTGAATGAAAGGAGCTGGCATCTCACTCTCTTTGAATCTTCTTTATCATGCTAAGAGGAGCAGGAAAAAGCAAAAAATTTCAGAATTGCACCTTGCAATGCGGAGAAATTACTGTTTGTGCATTTACAATATTCATTGATTTTTGCTATTGAAAACATCATGTTATTCATATACCAGAAATGATTGAAGCTACTGACTGAATGAAAGGAGCTGGCATCTCACTCTCTTTGAATCTTCTTTATCATGCTAAGAGGAGCAGGAAAAAGCAAAAAATTTCAGAATTGCACCTTGCAATGCGGAGAAATTACAGTTTGTGCATTTACAATATTCATTGATTTTTGCCATAGAAAAACGTCCAGAAATGATTGAAGCTACTGACTGAATGAAAGGAGCTGGCATCTCACTCTCTTTGAATATTCTTTATCATGCTAAGAGGAGCAGGAAAAAGCAAAAAATTTCAGAATTGCACCTTGCAATGCGGAGAAATTACTGTTTGTGCATTTACAATATTCATTGATTTTTGCCATTGAAAAACGTCCAGAAATGATTGAAGGTACTGACTGAATGAAAGGAGCTGGAATATCACTCTCTTTGAATCTTCTTTATCATGCTAAGAGGAGCAGGAAAAAGCAAAAAATTTCAGAATTGCACCTTGCAATGCGGAGAAATTACTGTTTGTGCATTTACAATATTCATTGATTTTTGCCATTGAAAAACGTCCAGAAATGATTGAAGCTACTGACTGAATGAAAGGAGCTGGCATCTCACTCTCTTTGAATCTTCTTTATCATGCTAAGAGGAGCAGGAAAAAGCAAAAAATTTCAGAATTGCACCTTGCAATGCGGAGAAATTACTGTTTGTGCATTTACAATATTCATTGATTTTTGCCATTGAAAAATGTCCAGAAATGATTGAAGCTACTGACTGAATGAAAGGAGCTGGCATCTCACTCTCTTTGAATCTTCTTTATCATGCTAAGAGGAGCAGGAAAAAGCAAAAAATTTCAGAATTGCGCCTTGCAATGCGGAGAAATTACTGTTTGTGCATTTACAAAATTCATTGATTTTTGCCATTGAAAAAAATCATGTTATTCATATACCAGAAATGATTGAAGCTACTGACTGAAGGAAAGGAGCTGGCATCTCACTCTCTTTGAATCTTCTTTATCATGCTAAGAGGAGCAGGAAAAAGCAAAAAATTTCAGAATTGCACCTTGCAATGCGGAGAAATTACTGTTTGTGCATTTACAATATTCATTGATTTTTGCCATTGAAAAACATCCAGAAATGATTGAAGCTACTGACTGAATGAAAGGAGCTGGCATCTCACTCTCTTTGAATCTTCTTTATCATGCTAAGAGGAGCAGGAAAAAGCAAAAAATTTCAGAATTGCACCTTGCAATGCGGAGAAATTACAGTTTGTGCATTTACAATATTCATTGATTTTTGCCATTGAAAAACGTCCAGAAATGATTGAAGCTACTGACTGAATGAAAGGAGCTGGCATCTCACTCTCTTTGAATATTCTTTATCATGCTAAGAGGAGCAGGAAAAAGCAAAAAATTTCAGAATTGCACCTTGCAATGCGGAGAAATTACTGTTTGTGCATTTACAATATTCATTGATTTTTGCCATTGAAAAACGTCCAGAAATGATTGAAGGTACTGACTGAATGAAAGGAGCTGGAATATCACTCTCTTTGAATCTTCTTTATCATGCTAAGAGGAGCAGGAAAAAGCAAAAAATTTCAGAATTGCACCTTGCAATGCGGAGAAATTACTGTTTGTGCATTTACAATATTCATTGATTTTTGCCATTGAAAAACGTCCAGAAATGATTGAAGCTACTGACTGAATGAAAGGAGCTGGCATCTCACTCTCTTTGAATCTTCTTTATCATGCTAAGAGGAGCAGGAAAAAGCAAAAAATTTCAGAATTGCACCTTGCAATGCGGAGAAATTACTGTTTGTGCATTTACAATATTCATTGATTTTTGCCATTGAAAAATGTCCAGAAATGATTGAAGCTACTGACTGAATGAAAGGAGCTGGCATCTCACTCTCTTTGAATCTTCTTTATCATGCTAAGAGGAGCAGGAAAAAGCAAAAAATTTCAGAATTGCGCCTTGCAATGCGGAGAAATTACTGTTTGTGCATTTACAAAATTCATTGATTGTTGCCATTGAAAAACATCATGTTATTCATATACCAGAAATGATTGAAGCTACTGACTGAAGGAAAGGAGCTGGCATCTCACTCTCTTTGAATCTTCTTTATCATGCTAAGAGGAGCAGGAAAAAGCAAAAAATTTCAGAATTGCACCTTGCAATGCGGAGAAATTACTGTTTGTGCATTTACAATATTCATTGATTTTTGCCATTGAAAAACATCCAGAAATGATTGAAGCTACTGACTGAATGAAAGGAGCTGGCATCTCACTCTCTTTGAATCTTCTTTATCATGCTAAGAGGAGCAGGAAAAAGCAAAAAATTTCAGAATTGCACCTTGCAATGCGGAGAAATTACTGTTTGTGCATTTACAATATTCATTGATTTTTGCGATTGAAAAACATCATGTTATTCATATACCAGAAATGATTGAAGCTACTGACTGAATGAAAGGAGCTGGCATCTCACTCTCTTTGAATCTTCTTTATCATGCTAAGAGGAGCAGGAAAAAGTAAAAAATTTCAGAATTGCACCTTGCAATGCGGAGAAATTACTGTTTGTGCATTTACAATATTCAATGATTTTTGCCATTGAAAAACGTCCAGAAATGATTGAAGCTACTGACTGAATGAAAGGAGCTGGCATCTCACTCTCTTTGAATCTTGTTTATCATGCTAAGAGGAGCAGGAAAAAGCAAAAAATTTCAGAATTGCACCTTGCAATGCGGAGAAATTACTGTTTGTGCATTTACAATATTCATTGATTTTTGCCATTGAAAAACGTCCAGAAATGATTGAAGCTACTGACTGAATGAAAGGAGCTGGCATCTCACTCTCTTTGAATCTTCTTTATCATGCTAAGAGGAGCAGGAAAAAGCAAAAAATTTCAGAATTGCACCTTGCAATGCGGAGAAATTACTGTTTGTGCATTTACAATATTCATTGATTTTTGCCATTGAAAAACATCATGTTATTCATATACCAGAAATGATTGAAGCTACTGACTGAATGAAAGTAGCTGGCATCTCACTCTCTGTGAATCTTCTTTATCATGCTAAGAGGAGCAGGAAAAAGCAAAAAATTTCAGAATTGCACCTTGCAATGCGGAGAAATTACTGTTTGTGCATTTACAATATTCATTGATTTTTGCCATTGAAAAACGTCCAGAAATGATTGAAGCTACTGACTGAATGAAAGGAGCTGGCATCTCACTCTCTTTGAATCTTGTTTATCATGCTAAGAGGAGCAGGAAAAAGCAAAAAATTTCAGAATTGCACCTTGCAATGCGGAGAAATTACTGTTTGTGCATTTACAATATTCATTGATTTTTGCCATTGAAAAACGTCCAGAAATGATTGAAGCTACTGACTGAATGAAAGGAGCTGGCATCTCACTCTCTTTGAATCTTCTTTATCATGCTAAGAGGAGCAGGAAAAAGCAAAAAATTTCAGAATTGCACCTTGCAATGCGGAGAAATTACTGTTTGTGCATTTACAATATTCATTGATTTTTGCTATTGAAAAACATCATGTTATTCATATACCAGAAATGATTGAAGCTACTGACTGAATGAAAGGAGCTGGCATCTCACTCTCTTTGAATCTTCTTTATCATGCTAAGAGGAGCAGGAAAAAGCAAAAAATTTCAGAATTGCACCTTGCAATGCGGAGAAATTACAGTTTGTGCATTTACAATATTCATTGATTTTTGCCATTGAAAAACGTCCAGAAATGATTGAAGCTACTGACTGAATGAAAGGAGCTGGCATCTCACTCTCTTTGAATCTTCTTTATCATGCTAAGAGGAGCAGGAAAAAGCAAAAAATTTCAGAATTGCACCTTGCAATGCGGAGAAATTACTGTTTGTGCATTTACAATATTCATTGATTTTTGCCATTGAAAAACGTCCAGAAATGATTGAAGGTACTGACTGAATGAAAGGAGCTGGCATCTCACTCTCTTTGAATCTTCTTTATCATGCTAAGAGGAGCAGGAAAAAGCAAAAAATTTCAGAATTGCACCTTGCAATGCGGAGAAATTACTGTTTGTGCATTTACAATATTCATTGATTTTTGCCATTGAAAAACGTCCAGAAATGATTGAAGCTACTGACTGAATGAAAGGAGCTGGCATCTCACTCTCTTTGAATCTTCTTTATCATGCTAAGAGGAGCAGGAAAAAGCAAAAAATTTCAGAATTGCACCTTGCAATGCGGAGAAATTACTGTTTGTGCATTTACAATATTCATTGATTTTTGCCATTGAAAAATGTCCAGAAATGATTGAAGCTACTGACTGAATGAAAGGAGCTGGCATCTCACTCTCTTTGAATCTTCTTTATCATGCTAAGAGGAGCAGGAAAAAGCAAAAAATTTCAGAATTGCGCCTTGCAATGCGGAGAAATTACTGTTTGTGCATTTACAAAATTCATTGATTTTTGCCATTGAAAAACATCATGTTATTCATATACCAGAAATGATTGAAGCTACTGACTGAAGGAAAGGAGCTGGCATCTCACTCTCTTTGAATCTTCTTTATCATGCTAAGAGGAGCAGGAAAAAGCAAAAAATTTCAGAATTGCACCTTGCAATGCGGAGAAATTACTGTTTGTGCATTTACAATATTCATTGATTTTTGCGATTGAAAAACATCTTGTTATTCATATACCAGAAATGATTGAAGCTACTGACTGAATGAAAGGAGCTGGCATCTCACTCTCTTTGAATCTTCTTTATCATGCTAAGAGGAGCAGGAAAAAGTAAAAAATTTCAGAATTGCACCTTGCAATGCGGAGAAATTACTGTTTGTGCATTTACAATATTCAATGATTTTTGCCATTGAAAAACGTCCAGAAATGATTGAAGCTACTGACTGAATGAAAGGAGCTGGCATCTCACTCTCTTTGAATCTTGTTTATCATGCTAAGAGGAGCAGGAAAAAGCAAAAAATTTCAGAATTGCACCTTGCAATGCGGAGAAATTACTGTTTGTGCATTTACAATATTCATTGATTTTTGCCATTGAAAAACGTCCAGAAATGATTGAAGCTACTGACTGAATGAAAGGAGCTGGCATCTCACTCTCTTTGAATCTTCTTTATCATGCTAAGAGGAGCAGGAAAAAGCAAAAAATTTCAGAATTGCACCTTGCAATGCGGAGAAATTACTGTTTGTGCATTTACAATATTCATTGATTTTTGCCATTGAAAAACATCATGTTATTCATATACCAGAAATGATTGAAGCTACTGACTGAATGAAAGTAGCTGGCATCTCACTCTCTGTGAATCTTCTTTATCATGCTAAGAGGAGCAGGAAAAAGCAAAAAATTTCAGAATTGCACCTTGCAATGCGGAGAAATTACTGTTTGTGCATTTACAATATTCATTGATTTTTGCCATTGAAAAACGTCCAGAAATGATTGAAGCTACTGACTGAATGAAAGGAGCTGGCATCTCACTCTCTTTGAATCTTGTTTATCATGCTAAGAGGAGCAGGAAAAAGCAAAAAATTTCAGAATTGCACCTTGCAATGCGGAGAAATTACTGTTTGTGCATTTACAATATTCATTGATTTTTGCCATTGAAAAACGTCCAGAAATGATTGAAGCTACTGACTGAATGAAAGGAGCTGGCATCTCACTCTCTTTGAATCTTCTTTATCATGCTAAGAGGAGCAGGAAAAAGCAAAAAATTTCAGAATTGCACCTTGCAATGCGGAGAAATTACTGTTTGTGCATTTACAATATTCATTGATTTTTGCTATTGAAAAACATCATGTTATTCATATACCAGAAATGATTGAAGCTACTGACTGAATGAAAGGAGCTGGCATCTCACTCTCTTTGAATCTTCTTTATCATGCTAAGAGGAGCAGGAAAAAGCAAAAAATTTCAGAATTGCACCTTGCAATGCGGAGAAATTACAGTTTGTGCATTTACAATATTCATTGATTTTTGCCATTGAAAAACGTCCAGAAATGATTGAAGCTACTGACTGAATGAAAGGAGCTGGCATCTCACTCTCTTTGAATCTTCTTTATCATGCTAAGAGGAGCAGGAAAAAGCAAAAAATTTCAGAATTGCACCTTGCAATGCGGAGAAATTACTGTTTGTGCATTTACAATATTCATTGATTTTTGCCATTGAAAAACGTCCAGAAATGATTGAAGGTACTGACTGAATGAAAGGAGCTGGCATCTCACTCTCTTTGAATCTTCTTTATCATGCTAAGAGGAGCAGGAAAAAGCAAAAAATTTCAGAATTGCACCTTGCAATGCGGAGAAATTACTGTTTGTGCATTTACAATATTCATTGATTTTTGCCATTGAAAAACGTCCAGAAATGATTGAAGCTACTGACTGAATGAAAGGAGCTGGCATCTCACTCTCTTTGAATCTTCTTTATCATGCTAAGAGGAGCAGGAAAAAGCAAAAAATTTCAGAATTGCACCTTGCAATGCGGAGAAATTACTGTTTGTGCATTTACAATATTCATTGATTTTTGCCATTGAAAAATGTCCAGAAATGATTGAAGCTACTGACTGAATGAAAGGAGCTGGCATCTCACTCTCTTTGAATCTTCTTTATCATGCTAAGAGGAGCAGGAAAAAGCAAAAAATTTCAGAATTGCGCCTTGCAATGCGGAGAAATTACTGTTTGTGCATTTACAAAATTCATTGATTTTTGCCATTGAAAAACATCATGTTATTCATATACCAGAAATGATTGAAGCTACTGACTGAAGGAAAGGAGCTGGCATCTCACTCTCTTTGAATCTTCTTTATCATGCTAAGAGGAGCAGGAAAAAGCAAAAAATTTCAGAATTGCACCTTGCAATGCGGAGAAATTACTGTTTGTGCATTTACAATATTCATTGATTTTTGCGATTGAAAAACATCTTGTTATTCATATACCAGAAATGATTGAAGCTACTGACTGAATGAAAGGAGCTGGCATCTCACTCTCTTTGAATCTTCTTTATCATGCTAAGAGGAGCAGGAAAAAGTAAAAAATTTCAGAATTGCACCTTGCAATGCGGAGAAATTACTGTTTGTGCATTTACAATATTCAATGATTTTTGCCATTGAAAAACGTCCAGAAATGATTGAAGCTACTGACTGAATGAAAGGAGCTGGCATCTCACTCTCTTTGAATCTTGTTTATCATGCTAAGAGGAGCAGGAAAAAGCAAAAAATTTCAGAATTGCACCTTGCAATGCGGAGAAATTACTGTTTGTGCATTTACAATATTCATTGATTTTTGCCATTGAAAAACGTCCAGAAATGATTGAAGCTCCTGACTGAATGAAAGGAGCTGGCATCTCACTCTCTTTGAATCTTCTTTATCATGCTAAGAGGAGCAGGAAAAGCAAAAAATTTCAGAATTGCACCTTGCAATGCGGAGAAATTACTGTTTGTGCATTTACAATAATCATTGATTTTTGCCATTGAAAAACGTCCAGAAATGATTGAAGCTACTGACTGAATGAAAGGAGCTGTCATCTCACTCTCTTTGAATGTTCTTTATCATGCTAAGAGGAGCAGGAAAAAGCAAAAAATTTCAGAATTGCACCTTGCAATGCGGAGAAATTACTGTTTGTGCATTTACAATATTCATTGATTTTTGCCATTGAAAAATGTCCAGAAATGATTGAAGCTACTGACTGAATGAAAGGAGCTGGCATCTCACTCTCTTTGAATCTTCTTTATCATGCTAAGAGGAGCAGGAAAAAGCAAAAAATTTCAGAATTGCGCCTTGCAATGCGGAGAAATTACTGTTTGTGCATTTACAAAATTCATTGATTTTTGCCATTGAAAAACATCATGTTATTCATATGCCAGAAATGATTGACGCTACTGACTGAAGGAAAGGAGCTGGCATCTCACTCTCTTTGAATCTTCTTTATCATGCTAAGAGGAGCAGGAAAAAGCAAAAAATTTCAGAATTGCACCTTGCAATGCGGAGAAATTACAGTTTGTGCATTTACAATATTCATTGATTTTTGCCATTGAAAAACGTCCAGAAATGATTGAAGCTACTGACTGAATGAAAGGAGCTGGCATCTCACTCTCTTTGAATCTTCTTTATCATGCTAAGAGGAGCAGGAAAAAGCAAAAAATTTCAGAATTGCACCTTGCAATGCGGAGAAATTACTGTTTGTGCATTTACAATATTCATTGATTTTTGCGATTGAAAAACATCATGTTATTCATATACCAGAAATGTTTGAAGCTACTGACTTAATGAAAGGAGCTGGTATCTCACTCTCTTTGAATCTTCTTCATAATGCTAAGAGGAGCAGGAAAAAGCAAAAAATTTCAGAATTGCACCTTGCAATGCGGAGAAATTACTGTTTGTGCATTTACAATATTCATTGATTTTTGCCATTAAAAAACGTCCAGAAATGATTGAAGCTTCTGACAATGAAAGGAGCTGGCATCTCACTCTCTTTGAATCTTCTTTATCATGCTAAGAGGAGCAGGAAAAAGCAAAAAATTTCAGAATTGCACCTTGCAATGCTGAGAAATTACTGTTTGTGCATTTACAAAATTCATTGATTTTTGCCATTGAAAAACATCATGTTATTCATATACCAGAAATGATTGAAGCTACAGACTGAATGAAAGGAGCTGGCATCTCACTCTCTTTGAATCTTCTTTATCATGCTAAGAGGAGCAGGAAAAAGCAAAAAATTTCAGAATTGCACCTTGCAATGCGGAGAAATTAATGTTTGTGCATTTACAATATTCATTGATTTTTGCCATTGAAAAACATCATGTTATTCATATACCAGAAATGTTTGAAGCTACTGACTGAATGAAAGGAGCTGACATCTCACTCTCTTTGAATCTTCTTTATCATGCTAAGAGGAGCAGGAAAAAGCAAAAAATTTCAGAATTGCACCTTGCAATGCGGAGAAATTACTGTTTGTGCATTTACAATATTCATTGATTTTTGCCATTGAAAAACGTCCAGAAATGATTGAAGCTACTGACTGAATGAAAGGAGCTGGCATCTCACTCTCTTTGAATCTTCTTTATCATGCTAACAGGAGCAGGAAAAAGCAAAAAATTTCAGAATTGCACCTTGCAATGCGGAGAAATTACTGTTTGTGCATTTACAATATTCATTGATTTTTGCCATTGAAAAACGTCCAGAAATGATTGAAGCTACTGACTGAATGAAAGGAGCTGGCATCTCACTCTCTTTGAATCTTCTTTATCATGCTAAGAGGAGCAGGAAAAAGCAAAAAAATTCAGAATTGCACCTTGCAATGCGGAGAAATTACAGTTTGTGCATTTACAATATTCATTGATTTTTGCCATTGAAGAACGTCCAGAAATGATTGAAGCTACTGACTGAATGAAAGGAGCTGGCATCTCACTCTCTTTGAATCTTCTTTATCATGCTAAGAGGAGCAGGAAAAAGCAAAAAATTTCAGAATTGCACCTTGCAATGCGGAGAAATTACTGTTTGTGCATTTACAATATTCATTGATTTTTGCCATTGAAAAACGTCCAGAAATGATTGAAGCTACTGACTGAATGAAAGGAGCTGGCATCTCACTCTCTTTGAATCTTCTTTATCATGCTAAGAGGAGCAGGAAAAAGCAAAAAATTTCAGAATTGCACCTTGCAATGCGGAGAAATTACTGTTTGTGCATTTACAATATTCATTGATTTTTGCCATTGAAAAACATGTTATTCATATACCAGAAATGTTTGAAGCTCCTGACTGAATGAAAGGAGCTGGCACCTCACTCTCTTTGAATCTTCTTTATCATGCTAAGAGGGGCAGGAAAAAGCAAAAAATTTCAGAATTGCACCTTGCAATGCGGAGAAATTACTGTTTGTGCATTTACAATATTCATTGATTTTTGCCATTGAAAAACGTCCAGAAATGATTGAAGCTACTGACTGAATGAAAGGAGCTGGCATCTCACTCTCTTTGAATCTTCTTTATCATGCTAAGAGGAGCAGGAAAAAGCAAAAAAATTCAGAATTGCACCTTGCAATGCGGAGAAATTACTGTTTGTGCATTTACAATATTCATTGATTTTTGCCATTGAAAAACGTCCAGAAATGATTGAAGCTACTGACTGAATGAAAGGAGCTGGCATCTCACTCTCTTTGAATCTTCTTTATCATGCTAAGAGGAGCAGGAAAAAGCAAAAAATTTCAGAATTGCACCTTGCAATGCGGAGAAATTACTGTTTGTGTATTTACAATATTCATTGATTTTTGCCATTGAAAAACGTCCAGAAATGATTTAAGCTACTGACTGAATGAAAGGAGCTGGCATCTCACTCTCTTTGAATCTTCTTTATCATGCTAAGAGGAGCAGGAAAAAGCAAAAAATTTCAGAATTGCACCTTGCAATGCGGAGAAATTACTGTTTGTGCATTTACAATATTCATTGATTTTTGCCATTGAAAAATATGTTATTCATATACCAGAAATGTTTGAAGCTCCTGACTGAATGAAAGGATCTGGCACCTCACTCTCTTTGAATCTTCTTTATCATGCTAAGAGGAGCAGGAAAAAGCAAAAAATTTCAGAATTGCACCTTGCAATGCGGAGAAATTACTGTTTGTGCATTTACAATATTCATTGATTTTTGCCATTGAAAAACGTCCAGAAATGATTGAAGCTACTGACTGAATGAAAGGAGCTGTCATCTCATTCTCTTTGAATCTTCTTTATCATGCTAAGAGGAGCAGGAAAAAGCAAAAAATTTCAGAATTGCACCTTGCAATGCCGAGAAATTACTGTTTGTGCATTTACAATATTCATTGATTTTTGCCATTGAAAAATGTCCAGAAATGATTGAAGCTACTGACTGAATGAAAGGAGCTGGCATCTCACTCTCTTTGAATCTTCTTTATCATGCTAAGAGGAGCAGGAAAAAGCAAAAAATTTCAGAATTGCGCCTTGCAATGCGGAGAAATTACTGTTTGTGCATTTACAATATTCATTGATTTTTGCGATTGAAAAACATCATGTTATTCATATACCAGAAATGATTGAAGCTACTGACTGAATGAAAGGAGCTGGCATCTCACTCTCTTTGAATCTTCTTTATCATGCTAAGAGGAGCAGGAAAAAGTAAAAAATTTCAGAATTGCACCTTGCAATGCGGAGAAATTACTGTTTGTGCATTTACAATATTCAATGATTTTTGCCATTGAAAAACGTCCAGAAATGATTGAAGCTACTGACTGAACGAAAGGAGCTGGCATCTCACTCTCTTTGAATCTTCTTTATCATGCTAAGAGGAGCAGGAAAAAGCAAAAAATTTCAGAATTGCACCTTGCAATGCGGAGAAATTACTGTTTGTGCATTTACAATATTCATTGATTTTTGCCATTGAAAAACATCATGTTATTCATATACCAGAAATGTTTGAAGCTACTGACTTAATGAAAGGAGCTGGTATCTCACTCTCTTTGAATCTTCTTCATAATGCTAAGAGGAGCAGGAAAAAGCAAAAAATTTCAGAATTGCACCTTGCAATGCGGAGAAATTACTGTTTGTGCATTTACAATATTCATTGATTTTTGCCATTGAAAAACGTCCAGAAATGATTGAAGCTACTGACAATGAAAGGAGCTGGCATCTCACTCTCTTTGAATCTTCTTTATCATGCTAAGAGGAGCAGGAAAAAGCAAAAAATTTCAGAATTGCGCCTTGCAATGCGGAGAAATTACTGTTTGTGCATTTACAATATTCATTGATTTTTGCGATTGAAAAACATCATGTTATTCATATACCAGAAATGATTGAAGCTACTGACTGAATGAAAGGAGCTGGCATCTCACTCTCTTTGAATCTTCTTTATCATGCTAAGAGGAGCAGGAAAAAGTAAAAAAATTCAGAATTGCACCTTGCAATGCGGAGAAATTACTGTTTGTGCATTTACAATATTCAATGATTTTTGCCATTGAAAAACGTCCAGAAATGATTGAAGCTACTGACTGAATGAAAGGAGCTGGCATCTCACTCTCTTTGAATCTTGTTTATCATGCTAAGAGGAGCAGGAAAAAGCAAAAAATTTCAGAATTGCACCTTGCAATGCGGAGAAATTACTGTTTGTGCATTTACAATATTCATTGATTTTTGCCATTGAAAAACGTCCAGAAATGATTGAAGCTACTGACTGAATGAAAGGAGCTGGCATCTCACTCTCTTTGAATCTTCTTTATCATGCTAAGAGGAGCAGGAAAAAGCAAAAAATTTCAGAATTGCACCTTGCAATGCGGAGAAATTACTGTTTGTGCATTTACAATATTCATTGATTTTTGCCATTGAAAAACGTCCAGAAATGATTTAAGCTACTGACTGAATGAAAGGAGCTGGCATCTCACTCTCTTTGAATCTTCTTTATCATGCTAAGAGGAGCAGGAAAAAGCAAAAAATTTCAGAATTGCACCTTGCAATGCGGAGAAATTACTGTTTGTGCATTTACAATATTCATTGATTTTTGCCATTGAAAAATATGTTATTCATATACCAGAAATGTTTGAAGCTCCTGACTGAATGAAAGGATCTGGCACCTCACTCTCTTTGAATCTTCTTTATCATGCTAAGAGGAGCAGGAAAAAGCAAAAAATTTCAGAATTGCACCTTGCAATGCGGAGAAATTACTGTTTGTGCATTTACAATATTCATTGATTTTTGCCATTGAAAAACGTCCAGAAATGATTGAAGCTACTGACTGAATGAAAGGAGCTGTCATCTCATTCTCTTTGAATCTTCTTTATCATGCTAAGAGGAGCAGGAAAAAGCAAAAAATTTCAGAATTGCACCTTGCAATGCCGAGAAATTACTGTTTGTGCATTTACAATATTCATTGATTTTTGCCATTGAAAAATGTCCAGAAATGATTGAAGCTACTGACTGAATGAAAGGAGCTGGCATCTCACTCTCTTTGAATCTTCTTTATCATGCTAAGAGGAGCAGGAAAAAGCAAAAAATTTCAGAATTGCGCCTTGCAATGCGGAGAAATTACTGTTTGTGCATTTACAAAATTCATTGATTTTTGCCATTGAAAAACATCATGTTATTCATATACCAGAAATGATTGAAGCTACTGACTGAATGAAAGGAGCTGGCATCTCACTCTCTTTGAATCTTCTTTATCATGCTAAGAGGAGCAGGAAAAAGTAAAAAATTTCAGAATTGCACCTTGCAATGCGGAGAAATTACTGTTTGTGCATTTACAATATTCAATGATTTTTGCCATTGAAAAACGTCCAGAAATGATTGAAGCTACTGACTGAACGAAAGGAGCTGGCATCTCACTCTCTTTGAATCTTCTTTATCATGCTAAGAGGAGCAGGAAAAAGCAAAAAATTTCAGAATTGCACCTTGCAATGCGGAGAAATTACTGTTTGTGCATTTACAATATTCATTGATTTTTGCCATTGAAAAACATCATGTTATTCATATACCAGAAATGTTTGAAGCTACTGACTTAATGAAAGGAGCTGGTATCTCACTCTTTGAATCTTCTTCATAATGCTAAGAGGAGCAGGAAAAAGCAAAAAATTTCAGAATTGCGCCTTGCAATGCGGAGAAATTACTGTTTGTGCATTTACAATATTCATTGATTTTTGCCATTGAAAAACGTCCAGAAATGATTGAAGCTACTGACAATGAAAGGAGCTGGCATCTCACTCTCTTTGAATCTTCTTTATCATGCTAAGAGGAGCAGGAAAAAGCAAAAAATTTCAGAATTGCACCTTGCAATGCTGAGAAATTACTGTTTGTGCATATACAAAATTCATTGATTTTTACCATTGAAAAACATCATGTTATTCATATACCAGAAATGATTGAAGCTACTGACTGAATGAAAGGAGCTGGCATCTCACTCTCTTTGAATCTTCTTTATCATGGCTAAGAGGAGCAGGAAAAAGCAAAAAATTTCAGAATTGCACCTTGCAATGCGGAGAAATTACTGTTTGTGCATTTACAATATTCATTGATTTTTGCCATTGAAAAACATCATGTTATTCATATACCAGAAATGTTTGAAGCTACTGACTGAATGAAAGGAACTGACATCTCACTCTCTTTGAATCTTCTTTATCATGCTAAGAGGAGCAGGAAAAAGCAAAAAATTTCAGAATTGCACCTTGCAATGCGGAGAAATTACTGTTTGTGCATTTACAATATTCATTGATTTTTGCCATTGAAAAACGTCCAGAAATGATTGAAGCTACTGACTGAATGAAAGGAGCTGGCATCTCATTCTCTTTGAATCTTCTTTATCATGCTAAGAGGAGCAGGAAAAAGCAAAAAATTTCAGAATTGCACCTTGCAATGCCGAGAAATTACTGTTTGTGCATTTACAATATTCATTGATTTTTGCCATTGAAAAATGTCCAGAAATGATTGAAGCTACTGACTGAATGAAAGGAGCTGGCATCTCACTCTCTTTGAATCTTCTTTATCATGCTAAGAGGAGCAGGAAAAAGCAAAAAATTTCAGAATTGCGCCTTGCAATGCGGAGAAATTACTGTTTGTGCATTTACAAAATTCATTGATTTTTGCCATTGAAAAACATCATGTTATTCATATGCCAGGAATGATTGACGCTACTGACTGAAGGAAAGGAGCTGGCATCTCACTCTCTTTGAATCTTCTTTATCATGCTAAGAGGAGCAGGAAAAAGCAAAAAATTTCAGAATTGCACCTTGCAATGCGGAGAAATTACTGTTTGTGCATTTACAATATTCATTGATTTTTGCCATTGAAAAACGTCCAGAAATGATTGAAGCTACTGACTGAATGAAAGGAGCTGGCATCTCACTCTCTTTGAATCTTCTTTATCATGCTAAGAGGAGCAGGAAAAAGCAAAAAATTTCAGAATTGCTCCTTGCAATGCGGAGAAATTACTGTTTGTGCATTTACAATATTCATTGATTTTTGCGATTGAAAAACATCATGTTATTCATATACCAGAAATGATTGAAGCTACTGACTGAATGAAAGGAGCTGGCATCTCACTCTCTTTGAATCTTCTTTATCATGCTAAGAGGAGCAGGAAAAAGTAAAAAATTTCAGAATTGCACCTTGCAATGCGGAGAAATTACTGTTTGTGCATTTACAATATTCAATGATTTTTGCCATTGAAAAACGTCCAGAAATGATTGAAGCTACTGACTGAACGAAAGGAGCTGGCATCTCACTCTCTTTGAATCTTCTTTATCATGCTAAGAGGAGCAGGAAAAAGCAAAAAATTTCAGAATTGCACCTTGCAATGCGGAGAAATTACTGTTTGTGCATTTACAATATTCATTGATTTTTGCCATTGAAAAACATCATGTTATTCATATACCAGAAATGTTTGAAGCTACTGACTTAATGAAACGAGCTGGTATCTCACTCTTTGAATCTTCTTCATAATGCTAAGAGGAGCAGGAAAAAGCAAAAAATTTCAGAATTGCGCCTTGCAATGCGGAGAAATTACTGTTTGTGCATTTACAATATTCATTGATTTTTGCCATTGAAAAACGTCCAGAAATGATTGAAGCTACTGACAATGAAAGGAGCTGGCATCTCACTCTCTTTGAATCTTCTTTATCATGCTAAGAGGAGCAGGAAAAAGCAAAAAATTTCAGAATTGCACCTTGCAATGCTGAGAAATTACTGTTTGTGCATTTACAAAATTCATTGATTTTTACCATTGAAAAACATCATGTTATTCATATACCAGAAATGATTGAAGCTACTGACTGAATGAAAGGAGCTGGCATCTCACTCTCTTTGAATCTTCTTTATCATGGCTAAGAGGAGCAGGAAAAAGCAAAAAATTTCAGAATTGCACCTTGCAATGCGGAGAAATTACTGTTTGTGCATTTACAATATTCATTGATTTTTGCCATTGAAAAACATCATGTTATTCATATACCAGAAATGTTTGAAGCTACTGACTGAATGAAAGGAACTGACATCTCACTCTCTTTGAATCTTCTTTATCATGCTAAGAGGAGCAGGAAAAAGCAAAAAATTTCAGAATTGCACCTTGCAATGCGGAGAAATTACTGTTTGTGCATTTACAATATTCATTGATTTTTGCCATTGAAAAACGTCCAGAAATGATTGAAGCTACTGACTGAATGAAAGGAGCTGGCATCTCACTCTCTTTGAATCTTCTTTATCATGCTAAGAGGAGCAGGAAAAAGCAAAAAATTTCAGAATTGCACCTTGCAATGCGGAGAAATTACTGTTTGTGCATTTACAATATTCATTGATTTTTGCCATTGAAAAACGTCCAGAAATGATTGAAGCTACTGACTGAATGAAAGGAGCTGGCATCTCACTCTCTTTGAATCTTCTTTATCATGCTAAGAGGAGCAGGAAAAAGCAAAAAATTTCAGAATTGCACCTTGCAATGCGGAGAAATTACAGTTTGTGCATTTACAATATTCATTGATTTTTGCCATTGAAAAACGTCCAGAAATGATTGAAGCTACTGACTGAATAAAAGGAGCTGGCATCTCACTCTCTTTGAGTCTTCTTTATCATGCTAAGAGGAGCAGGAAAAAGCAAAAAATTTCAGAATTGCACCTTGCAATGCGGAGTAATTACTATTTGTGCATTTACAATATTCATTGATTTTTGCCATTGAAAAACGTCCAGAAATGATTGAAGCTACTGACTGAATGAAAGGAGCTGGCATCTCACTCTCTTTGAATCTTCTTTATCATGCTAAGAGGAGAAGGAAAAAGCAAAAAATTTCAGAATTGCACCTTGCAATGCGGAGAAATTACTGTTTGTGCATTTACAATATTCATTGATTTTTGACATTGAAAAACATGTTATTCATATACCAGAAATGTTTGAAGCTCCTGACTGAATGAAAGGAGCTGGCATCTCACTCTCTTTGAATCTTCTTTATCATGCTAAGAGGAGCAGGAAAAAGCAAAAAATTTCAGAATTGCACCTTGCAATGCGGAGAAATTACTGTTTGTGCATTTACAATATTCATTGATTTTTGCCATTGAAAAACGTCCAGAAATGATTGAAGCTACTGACTGAATGAAAGGAGCTGGCATCTCACTCTCTTTGAATCTTCTTTATCATGCTTAGAGGAGCAGGAAAAAGCAAAAAATTTCAGAATTGCACCTTGCAATGCGGAGAAATTACTGTTTGTGCATTTACAATATTCATTGATTTTTGCCATTGAAAAATGTCCAGAAATGATTGAATCTACTGACTGAATGAAAGGAGCTGGCATCTCACTCTCTTTGAATCTTCTTTATCATGCTAAGAGGAGCAGGAAAAAGCAAAAAATTTCAGAATTGCGCCTTGCAATGCGGAGAAATTACTGTTTGTGCATTTACAAAATTCATTGATTTTTGCCATTGAAAAACATCATGTTATTCATATACCAGAAATGATTGAAGCTACTGACTGAAGGAAAGGAGCTGGCATCTCACTCTCTTTGAATCTTCTTTATCATGCTAAGAGGAGCAGGAAAAAGCAAAAAATTTCAGAATTGCACCTTGCAATGCGGAGAAATTACTGTTTGTGCATTTACAATATTCATTGATTTTTGCCATTGAAAAACGTCCAGAAATGATTGAAGCTACTGACTGAATGAAAGGAGCTGGCATCTCACTCTCTTTGAATCTTCTTTATCATGCTAAGAGGAGCAGGAAAAAGCAAAAAATTTCAGAATTGCACCTTGCAATGCGGAGAAATTACTGTTTGTGCATTTACAATATTCATTGATTTTTGCCATTGAAAAATGTCCAGAAATGATTGAAGCTACTGACTGAATGAAAGGAGCTGGCATCTCACTCTCTTTGAATCTTCTTTATCATGCTAAGAGGAGCAGGAAAAAGCAAAAAATTTCAGAATTGCGCCTTGCAATGCGGAGAAATTACTGTTTGTGCATTTACAAAATTCATTGATTTTTGCCATTGAAAAACATCATGTTATTCATATACCAGAAATGTTTGAAGCTACTGACTGAATGAAAGGAGCTGGTATCTCACTCTCTTTGAATCTTCTTCATAATGCTAAGAGGAGCAGGAAAAAGCAAAAAATTTCAGAATTGCACCTTGCAATGCGGAGAAATTACTGTTTGTGCATTTACAATATTCATTGATTTTTGCCATTGGAAAACGTCCAGAAATGATTGAAGCTACTGACAATGAAAGGAGCTGGCATCTCACTCTCTTTGAATCTTCTTTATCATGCTAAGAGGAGCAGGAAAAAGCAAAAAATTTCAGAATTGCACCTTGCAATGCTGAGAAATTACTGTTTGTGCATTTACAAAATTCATTGATTTTTGCCATTGAAAAACATCATGTTATTCATATACCAGAAATGATTGAAGCTACTGACTGAATGAAAGGAGCTGGCATCTCACTCTCTTTGAATCTTCTTTATCATGCTAAGAGGAGCAGGAAAAAGCAAAAAATTTCAGAATTGCACCTTGCAATGCGGAGAAATTACTGTTTGTGCATTTACAATATTCATTGATTTTTGCCATTGAAAAACATCATGTTATTCATATACCAGAAATGTTTGAAGCTACTTACTGAATGAAAGGAGCTGACATCTCACTCTCTTTGAATCTTCTTTATCATGCTAAGAGGAGCAGGAAAAAGCAAAAAATTTCAGAATTGCACCTTGCAATGCGGAGAAATTACTGTTTGTGCATTTACAATATTCATTGATTTTTGCCATTGAAAAACGTCCAGAAATGATTGAAGCTACTGACTGAATGAAAGGAGCTGGCATCTCACTCTCTCTGAAACTTCTTTATCATGCTAAGAGGAGCAGGAAAAAGCAAAAAATTTCAGAATTGCACCTTGCAATGCGGAGAAATTACTGTTTGTGCATTTACAATATTCATTGATTTTTGCCATTGAAAAACGTCCAGAAATGATTGAAGCTACTGACTGAATGAAAGGAGCTGGCATCTCACTCTCTTTGAATCTTCTTTATCATGCTAAGAGGAGCAGGAAAAAGCAAAAAATTTCAGAATTGCACCTTGCAATGCGGAGAAATTACAGTTTGTGCATTTACAATATTCATTGATTTTTGCCATTGAAAAACGTCCAGAAATGATTGAAGCTACTGACTGAATGAAAGGAGCTGGCATCTCACTCTCTTTGAATCTTCTTTATCATGCTAAGAGGAGCAGGAAAAAGCAAAAAATTTCAGAATTGCACCTTGCAATGCGGAGAAATTACTGTTTGTGCATTTACAATATTCATTGATTTTTGCCATTGAAAAACGTCCAGAAATGATTGAAGCTACTGACTGAATGAAAGGAGCTGGCATCTCACTCTCTTTGAATCTTCTTTATCATGCTAAGAGTAGCAGGAAAAAGCAAAAAATTTCAAAATTGCACCTTGCAATGACGAGAAATTACTGTTTGTGCATTTACAATATTCATTGATTTTTGTAATTGAAAAACATGTTATTCATATACCAGAAATGTTTGAAGCTCCTGACTGAATGAAAGGAGCTGGCACCTCACTCTCTTTGAATCTTCTTTATCATGCTAAGAGGAGCAGGAAAAAGCAAAAAATTTCAGAATTGCACCTTGCAATGCGGAGAAATTACTGTTTGTGCATTTACAATATTCATTGATTTTTGCCATTGAAAAACGTCCAGAAATGATTGAAGCTACTGACTGAATGAAAGGAGCTGGCATCTCACTCTCTCTGAATCTTCTTTATCATGCTAAGAGGAGCAGGAAAAAGCAAAAAATTTCAGAATTGCACCTTGCAATGCGGAGAAATTACTGTTTGTGCATTTACAATATTCATTGATTTTTGCCATTGAAAAATGTCCAGAAATGATTGAAGCTACTGACTGAATGAAAGGAGCTGGCATCTCACTCTCTTTGAATCTTCTTTATCATGCTAAGAGGAGCAGGAAAAAGCAAAAAATTTCAGAATTGCACCTTGCAATGTGGAGAAATTACTGTTTGTGCATTTACAATATTCATTGATTTTTGCCATTGAAAAACGTCCAGAAATGATTGAAGCTACTGACTGAATGAAAGGAGCTGGCATCTCACTCTCTTTGAATCTTCTTTATCATGCTAAGAGGAGCAGGAAAAAGCAAAAAATTTCAGAATTGCACCTTGCAATGCGGAGAAATTACTGTTTGTGCATTTACAATATTCATTGATTTTTGCGATTGAAAAACATCATGTTATTCATATACCAGAAATGATTGAAGCTACTGACTGAATGAAAGGAGCTGGCATCTCACTCTCTTTGAATCTTCTTTATCATGCTAAGAGGAGCAGGAAAAAGTAAAAAATTTCAGAATTGCACCTTGCAATGCGGAGAAATTACTGTTTGTGCATTTACAATATTCAATGATTTTTGCCATTGAAAAACGTCCAGAAATGATTGAAGCTACTGACTGAATGAAAGGAGCTGGCATCTCACTCTCTTTGAATCTTGTTTATCATGCTAAGAGGAGCACGAAAAAGCAAAAAATTTCAGAATTGCACCTTGCAATGCGGAGAAATTACTGTTTGTGCATTTACAATATTCATTGATTTTTGCCATTGAAAAACGTCCAGAAATGATTGAAGCTACTGACTGAATGAAAGGAGCTGGCATCTCACTCTCTTTGAATCTTCTTTATCATGCTAAGAGGAGCAGGAAAAAGCAAAAAATTTCAGAATTGCACCTTGCAATGCGGAGAAATTACTGTTTGTGCATTTACTATATTCATTGATTTTTGCCATTGAAAAACATCGTTATTCATATACCAGAAATGATTGAAGCTACTGACTGAATGAAAGAGCTGGCATCTCACTCTCTTTGAATCTTCTTTATCATGCTAAGAGGAGCAGGAAAAAGTAAAAAATTTCAGAATTGCACCTTGCAATGCGGAGAAATTACTGTTTGTGCATTTACAATATTCATTGATTTTTGCCATTGAAAAACATCATGTTATTCATATACCAGAAATGATTGAAGCTACTGACTGAATGAAAGGAGCTGGCATCTCACTCTCTTTGAATCTTCTTTATCATGCTAAGAGGAGCAGGAAAAAGTAAAAAATTTCAGAATTGCACCTTGCAATGCGGAGAAATTACTGTTTGTGCATTTACAATATTCAATGATTTTTGCCATTGAAAAACGTCCAGAAATGATTGAAGCTACTGACTGAATGAAAGGAGCTGGCATCTCACTCTCTTTGAATCTTGTTTATCATGCTAAGAGGAGCACGAAAAAGCAAAAAATTTCAGAATTGCACCTTGCAATGCGGAGAAATTACTGTTTGTGCATTTACAATATTCATTGATTTTTGCCATTGAAAAACGTCCAGAAATGATTGAAGCTACTGACTGAATGAAAGGAGCTGGCATCTCACTCTCTTTGAATCTTCTTTATCATGCTAAGAGGAGCAGGAAAAAGCAAAAAATTTCAGAATTGCACCTTGCAATGCGGAGAAATTACTGTTTGTGCATTTACTATATTCATTGATTTTTGCCATTGAAAAACATCGTTATTCATATACCAGAAATGATTGAAGCTACTGACTGAATGAAAGAGCTGGCATCTCACTCTCTTTGAATCTTCTTTATCATGCTAAGAGGAGCAGGAAAAAGTAAAAAATTTCAGAATTGCACCTTGCAATGCGGAGAAATTACTGTTTGTGCATTTACAATATTCATTGATTTTTGCCATTGAAAAACATCATGTTATTCATATACCAGAAATGATTGAAGCTACTGACTGAATGAAAGGAGCTGGCATCTCACTCTCTTTGAATCTTCTTTATCATGCTAAGAGGAGCAGGAAAAAGTAAAAAATTTCAGAATTGCACCTTGCAATGCAGAGAAATTAATGTTTGTGCATTTACAATATTCAATGATTTTTGCCATTGAAAAACGTCCAGAAATGATTGAAGCTACTGACTGAACGAAAGGAGCTGGCATCTCGCTCTCTTTAAATCTTCTTTATCATGCAAAGAGGAGCAGGAAAAAGCAAAAAATTTCAGAATTGCACCTTGCAATGCGGAGAAATCACTGTTTGTGCATTTAAAATATTCATTGATTTTTGCCATTGAAAAACATCATGTTATTCATATACCAGAAATGTTTGAAGCTACTGACTGAATGAAAGGAGCTGGCATCTCACTCTCTTTGAATCTTCTTTATCATGCTAAGAGGAGCAGGAAAAAGCAAAAAATTTCAGAATTGCACCTTGCAATGCGGAGAAATTACTGTTTGTGCATTTACAATATTCATTGATTTTTGCCATTGAAAAACGTCCAGAAATGATTGAAGCTACTGACTGAATGAAAGGAGCTGGCATCTCACTCTCTTTGAATCTTCTTTATCATGCTAAGAGGAGCAGGAAAAAGCAAAAAATTTCAGAATTGCACCTTGCAATGCGGAGAAATTACAGTTTGTGCATTTACAATATTCATTGATTTTTGCCATTGAAAAACGTCCAGAAATGATTGAAGCTACTGACTGAATGAAAGGAGCTGGCATCTCACTCTCTTTGAATCTTCTTTATCATGCTAAGAGGAGCAGGAAAAAGCAAAAAATTTCAGACTTGCACCTTGCAATGCGGAGAAATTACTGTTTGTGCATTTACAATATTCATTGATTTTTGCCATTGAAAAACATCATGTTATTCATATACCAGAAATGTTTGAAGCTACTGACTGAATCAAAGGAGCTGGCATCTCACTCTCTTTGAATCTTCTTTATCATGCTAAGAGGAGCAGGAAAAAGCAAAAAATTTCAGAATTGCACCTTGCAATGCGGAGAAATTAGTTTGTGCATTTACAATATTCATTGATTTTTGCCATTGAAAAACGTCCAGAAATGATTGAAGCTACTGACTGAATGAAAGGAGCTGGCATCTCACTCTCTTTGAATCTTCTTTATCATGCTAAGAGGAGCAGGAAAAAGCAAAAAATTTCAGAATTGCACCTTGCAATGCGGAGAAATTACTGTTTGTGCATTTACAATATTCATTGATTTTTGCCATTGAAAAACGTCCAGAAATGATTGAAGCTACTGACTGAATGAAAGGAGCTGGCATCTCACTCTCTTTGAATCTTCTTTATCATGCTAAGAGGAGCAGGAAAAAGCAAAAAATTTCAGAATTGCACCTTGCAATGCGGAGAAATTACTGTTTGTGCATTTACAATATTCATTGATTTTTGCCATTGAAAAACATGTTATTCATATACCAGAAATGTTTGAAGCTACTGACTGAATGAAAGGAGCTGGCACCTCACTCTCTTTGAATCTTCTTTATCATGCTAAGAGGAGCGGGAAAAAGCAAAAAATTTCAGAATTGCACCTTGCAATGCGGAGAAATTACTGTTTGTGCATTTACAATATTCATTGATTTTTGCCATTGAAAAACGTCCAGAAATGATTGAAGGTACTGACTGAATGAAAGGAGCTGGCATCTCACTCTCTTTGAATCTTCTTTATCATGCTAAGAGGAGCAGGAAAAAGCAAAAAATTTCAGAATTGCACCTTGCAATGCGGAGAAATTACTGTTTGTGCATTTACAATATTCATTGATTTTTGCCATTGAAAAACATCATGTTATTCATATACCAGAAATGTTTGAAGCTACTGACTGAATGAAAGGAGTTGGCATCTCACTCTCTTTGAATCTTCTTTATCATGCTAAGAGGAGCAGGAAAAAGCAAAAAATTTCAGAATTGCACCTTGCAATGCGGAGAAATTACTGTTTGTGCATTTACAATATTCATTGATTTTTGCCATTGAAAAACATCATGTTATTCATATACCAGAAATGTTTGAAGCTACTGACTGAATGAAAGGAGCTGGCATCTCACTATCTTTGAATCTTCTTTATCATGCTAAGAGGAGCAGGAAAAAGCAAAAAATTTTAGAATTGCACATTGCAATGTGGAGAAATTACTGTTTGTGCATTTACAATATTCATTGATTTTTACCATTGAAAAACGTCCAGAAATGATTGAAGCTACTGACTGAATGAAAGTAGCTGGCATCTCACTCTCTTTGAATCTTCTTTATCATGCTAAGAGGAGCAGGAAAAAGCAAAAAATTTCAGACTTGCACCTTGCAATGCGGAGAAATTACTGTTTGTGCATTTACAATATTCATTGATTTTTGCCATTGAAAAACATCATGTTATTCATATACCAGAAATGTTTGAAGCTACTGACTGAATGAAAGGAGCTGGCATCTCACTCTCTTTGAATCTTCTTTATCATGCTAAGAGGAGCAGGAAAAAGCAAAAAATTTCAGAATTGCACCTTGCAATGCGGAGAAATTACTGTTTGTGCATTTACAATATTCATTGATTATTGCCATTGAAAAACGTCCAGAAATGATTGAAGCTACTGACTGAATGAAAGGAGCTGGCATCTCACTCTCTTTGAATCTTCTTTATCATGCTAAGAGGAGCAGGAAAAAGCAAAAAATTTCAGAATTGCACCTTGCAATGCGGAGAAATTACTGTTTGTGCATTTACAATATTCATTGATTTTTGCCATTGAAAAACGTCCAGAAATGATTGAAGCTACTGACTGAATGAAAGGAGCTGGCATCTCACTCTCTTTGAATCTTCTTTATCATGCTAAGAGGAGCAGGAAAAAGCAAAAAATTTCAGAATTGCACCTTGCAATGCGGAGAAATTACTGTTTGTGCATTTACAATATTCATTGATTTTTGCCATTGAAAAACATGTTATTCATATACCAGAAATGTTTGAAGCTACTGACTGAATGAAAGGAGCTGGCACCTCACTCTCTTTGAATCTTCTTTATCATGCTAAGAGGAGCGAGAAAAAGCAAAAAATTTCAGAATTGCACCTTGCAATGCGGAGAAATTACTGTTTGTGCATTTATAATATTCAATGATTTTTGCCATTGAAAAACGTCCAGAAATGATTGAAGCTACTGACTGAACGAAAGGAGCTGGCATCTCACTCTCTTTGAATCTTCTTTATCATGCTAAGAGGAGCAGGAAAAAGCAAAAAATTTCAGAATTGCACCTTGCAATGCGGAGAAATTACTGTTTGTGCATTTACAATATTCATTGATTTTTGCCATTGAAAAACGTCCAGAAATGATTGAAGCTACTGACTGAATGAAAGGAGCTGGCATCTCACTCTCTTTGAATCTTCTTTATCATGCTAAGAGGAGCAGGAAAAAGCAAAAAATTTCAGAATTGCACCTTGCAATGCGGAGAAATTACTGTTTGTGCATTTACAATATTCATTGATTTTTGCCATTGAAAAACATCATGTTATTCATATACCAGAAATGTTTGAAGCTACTGGCTGAATGAAAGGAGCTGACATCTCACTCTCTTTGAATCTTCTTTATCATGCTAAGAGGAGCAGGAAAAAGCAAAAAATTTCAGAATTGCACCTTGCAATGTGGAGAAATTACTGTTTGTGCATTTACAATATTCATTGATTTTTGCCATTGAAAAACGTCCAGAAATGATTGAAGCTACTGACTGAATGAAAGGAGCTGGCATCTCACTCTCTTTGAATCTTCTTTATCATGCTAAGAGGAGCAGGAAAAAGCAAAAAATTTCAGAATTGCACCTTGCAATGCGGAGAAATTACTGTTTGTGCATTTACAATATTCATTGATTTTTGCCATTGAAAAACATCATGTTATTCATATACCAGAAATGTTTGAAGCTACTGACTGAATGAAAGGAGCTGGCATCTCACTCTCTTTGAATCTTCTTTATCATGCTAAGAGGAGCAGGAAAAAGCAAAAAATTTCAGAATTGCACCTTGCAATGTGGAGAAATTACTGTTTGTGCATTTACAATATTCATTGATTTTTGCCATTGAAAAACATCATGTTATTCATATACCAGAAATGTTTGAAGCTACTGACTGAATGAAAGGAGCTGGCATCTCACTCTCTTTGAATCTTCTTTATCATGCTAAGAGGAGCAGGAAAAAGCAAAAAATTTCAGAATTGCACCTTGCAATGTGGAGAAATTACTGTTTGTGCATTTACAATATTCATTGATTTTTACCATTGAAAAACGTCCAGAAATGATTGAAGCTACTGACTGAATGAAAGTAGCTGGCATCTCACTCTCTTTGAATCTTCTTTATCATGCTAAGAGGAGCAGGAAAAAGCAAAAAATTTCAGACTTGCACCTTGCAATGCGGAGAAATTACTGTTTGTGCATTTACAATATTCATTGATTTTTGCCATTGAAAAACATCATGTTATTCATATACCAGAAATGTTTGAAGCTACTGACTGAATGAAAGGAGCTGGCATCTCACTCTCTTTGAATCTTCTTTATCATGCTAAGAGGAGCAGGAAAAAGCAAAAAATTTCAGAATTGCACCTTGCAATGTGGAGAAATTACTGATTGTGCATTTACAATATTCATTGATTTTTACCATTGAAAAACGTCCAGAAATGATTGAAGCTACTGACTGAATGAAAGTAGCTGGCATCTCACTCTCTTTGAATCTTCTTTATCATGCTAAGAGGAGCAGGAAAAAGCAAAAAATTTCAGACTTGCACCTTGCAATGCGGAGAAATTACTGTTTGTGCATTTACAATATTCATTGATTTTTGCCATTGAAAAACATCATGTTATTCATATACCAGAAATGTTTGAAGCTACTGACTGAATCAAAGGAGCTGGCATCTCACTCTCTTTGAATCTTCTTTATCATGCTAAGAGGAGCAGGAAAAAGCAAAAAATTTCAGAATTGCACCTTGCAATGCGGAGAAATTACTGTTTGTGCATTTACAATATTCATTGATTTTTGCCATTGAAAAACGTCCAGAAATGATTGAAGCTACTGACTGAATGAAAGGAGCTGGCATCTCACTCTCTTTGAATCTTCTTTATCATGCTAAGAGGAGCAGGAAAAAGCAAAAAATTTCAGAATTGCACCTTGCAATGCGGAGAAATTACTGTTTGTGCATTTACAATATTCATTGATTTTTGCCATTGAAAAACGTCCAGAAATGATTGAAGCTACTGACTGAATGAAAGGAGCTGGCATCTCACTCTCTTTGAATCTTCTTTATCATGCTAAGAGGAGCAGGAAAAAGCAAAAAATTTCAGAATTGCACCTTGCAATGCGGAGAAATTACTGTTTGTGCATTTACAATATTCATTGATTTTTGCCATTGAAAAACATCATGTTATTCATATACCAGAAATGTTTGAAGCTACTGACTGAATGAAAGGAGTTGGCATCTCACTCTCTTTGAATCTTCTTTATCATGCTAAGAGGAGCAGGAAAAAGCAAAAAATTTCAGAATTGCACCTTGCAATGCGGAGAAATTACTGTTTGTGCATTTACAATATTCATTGATTTTTGCCATTGAAAAACATCATGTTATTCATATACCAGAAATGTTTGAAGCTACTGACTGAATGAAAGGAGCTGGCATCTCACTCTCTTTGAATCTTCTTTATCATGCTAAGAGGAGCAGGAAAAAGCAAAAAATTTTAGAATTGCACATTGCAATGTGGAGAAATTACTGTTTGTGCATTTACAATATTCATTGATTTTTACCATTGAAAAACGTCCAGAAATGATTGAAGCTACTGACTGAATGAAAGTAGCTGGCATCTCACTCTCTTTGAATCTTCTTTATCATGCTAAGAGGAGCAGGAAAAAGCAAAAAATTTCAGACTTGCACCTTGCAATGCGGAGAAATTACTGTTTGTGCATTTACAATATTCATTGATTTTTGCCATTGAAAAACATTATGTTATTCATATACCAGAAATGTTTGAAGCTACTGACTGAATGAAAGGAGCTGGCATCTCACTCTCTTTGAATCTTCTTTATCATGCTAAGAGGAGCAGGAAAAAGCAAAAAATTTCAGAATTGCACCTTGCAATGCGGAGAAATTACTGTTTGTGCATTTACAATATTCATTGATTTTTGCCATTGAAAAACGTCCAGAAATGATTGAAGCTACTGACTGAATGAAAGGAGCTGGCATCTCACTCTCTTTGAATCTTCTTTATCATGCTAAGAGGAGCAGGAAAAAGCAAAAAATTTCAGAATTGCACCTTGCAATGCGGAGAAATTACTGTTTGTGCATTTACAATATTCATTGATTTTTGCCATTGAAAAACGTCCAGAAATGATTGAAGCTACTGACTGAATGAAAGGAGCTGGCATCTCACTCTCTTTGAATCTTCTTTATCATGCTAAGAGGAGCAGGAAAAAGCAAAAAATTTCAGAATTGCACCTTGCAATGCGGAGAAATTACTGTTTGTGCATTTACAATATTCATTGATTTTTGCCATTGAAAAACATGTTATTCATATACCAGAAATGTTTGAAGCTACTGACTGAATGAAAGGAGCTGGCACCTCACTCTCTTTGAATCTTCTTTATCATGCTAAGAGGAGCGAGAAAAAGCAAAAAATTTCAGAATTGCACCTTGCAATGCGGAGAAATTACTGTTTGTGCATTTACAATATTCATTGATTTTTGCCATTGAAAAACGTCCAGAAATGATTGAAGGTACTGACTGAATGAAAGGAGCTGGCATCTCACTCTCTTTGAATCTTCTTTATCATGCTAAGAGGAGCAGGAAAAAGCAAAAAATTTCAGAATTGCACCTTGCAATGCGGAGAAATTACTGTTTGTGCATTTACAATATTCATTGATTTTTGCCATTGAAAAACGTCCAGAAATGATTGAAGCTACTGACTGAATGAAAGGAGCTGGCATCTCACTCTCTTTGAATGTTCTTTATCATGCTAAGAGGAGCAGGAAAAAGCAAAAAATTTCAGAATTGCACCTTGCAATGTGGAGAAATTACTGTTTGTGCATTTACAATATTCATTGATTTTTACCATTGAAAAACGTCCAGAAATGATTGAAGCTACTGACTGAATGAAAGTAGCTGGCATCTCACTCTCTTTGAATCTTCTTTATCATGCTAAGAGGAGCAGGAAAAAGCAAAAATTTTCAGACTTGCACCTTGCAATGCGGAGAAATTACTGTTTGTGCATTTACAATATTCATTGATTTTTGCCATTGAAAAACGTCCAGAAATGATTGAAGGTACTGACTGAATGAAAGGAGCTGGCATCTCACTCTCTTTGAATCTTCTTTATCATGCTAAGAGGAGCAGGAAAAAGCAAAAAATTTTAGAATTGCACATTGCAATGTGGAGAAATTACTGTTTGTGCATTTACAATATTCATTGATTTTTACCATTGAAAAACGTCCAGAAATGATTGAAGCTACTGACTGAATGAAAGTAGCTGGCATCTCACTCTCTTTGAATCTTCTTTATCATGCTAAGAGGAGCAGGAAAAAGCAAAAAATTTCAGACTTGCACCTTGCAATGCGGAGAAATTACTGTTTGTGCATTTACAATATTCATTGATTTTTGCCATTGAAAAACATCATGTTATTCATATACCAGAAATGTTTGAAGCCACTGACTGAATGAAAGGAGCTGGCATCTCACTCTCTTTGAATCTTCTTTATCCTGCTAAGAGGAGCAGGAAAAAGCAAAAAATTTCAGAATTGCACCTTGCAATGCGGAGAAATTACTGTTTGTGCATTTACAATATTCATTGATTTTTGCCATTGAAAAACGTCCAGAAATGATTGAAGCTACTGACTGAATGAAAGGAGCTGGCATCTCACTCTCTTTGTATCTTCTTTATCATGCTAAGAGGAGCAGGAAAAAGCAAAAAATTTCAGAATTGCACCTTGCAATGCGGAGAAATTACTGTTTGTGCATTTACAATATTCATTGATTTTTGCCATTGAAAAACGTCCAGAAATGATTGAAGCTACTGACTGAATGAAAGGAGCTGGCATCTCACTCTCTTTGAATCTTCTTTATCATGCTAAGAGGAGCAGGAAAAAGCAAAAAATTTCAGAATTGCACGTTGCAATGCGGAGAAATTACTGTTTGTGCATTTACAATATTCATTGATTTTTGCCATTGAAAAACATGTTATTCATATACCAGAAATGTTTGAAGCTACTGACTGAATGAAAGGAGCTGGCACCTCACTCTCTTTGAATCTTCTTTATCATGCTAAGAGGAGCGGGAAAAAGCAAAAAATTTCAGAATTGCACCTTGCAATGCGGAGAAATTACTGTTTGTGCATTTACAATATTCATTGATTTTTGCCATTGAAAAACGTCCAGAAATGATTGAAGGTACTGACTGAATGAAAGGAGCTGGCATCTCACTCTCTTTGAATCTTCTTTATCATGCTAAGAGGAGCAGGAAAAAGCAAAAAATTTCAGAATTGCACCTTGCAATGCGGAGAAATTACTGTTTGTGCATTTACAATATTCATTGATTTTTGCCATTGAAAAACGTCCAGAAATGATTGAAGCTACTGACTGAATGAAAGGAGCTGGCATCTCACTCTCTTTGAATCTTCTTTATCACGCTAAGAGGAGCAGGAAAAAGCAAAAAATTTCAGAATTGCACCTTGCAATGCGGAGAAATTACAGTTTGTGCATTTACAATATTCATTGATTTTTGCCATTGAAAAACATCCAGAAATGATTGAAGCTACTGACTGAATGAAAGAAGCTGGCATCTCACTCTCTTTGAATCTTCTTTATCATGCTAAGAGGAGCAGGAAAAAGCAAAAAATTTCAGAATTGCACCTTGCAATGCGGAGAAATTACTGTTTGTGCATTTACAATATTCATTGATTTTTGCCATTGAAAAACATCATGTTATTCATATACCAGAAATGTTTGAAGCTACTGACTGAATGAAAGGAGCTGGCATCTCACTCTCTTTGAATCTTCTTTATCATGCTAAGAGGAGCAGGAAAAAGCAAAAAATTTCAGAATTGCACCTTGCAATGTGGAGAAATTACTGTTTGTGCATTTACAATATTCATTGATTTTTACCATTGAAAAACGTCCAGAAATGATTGAAGCTACTGACTGAATGAAAGGAGCTGGCATCTCACTCTCTTTGAATCTTCTTTATCATGCTAAGAGGAGCAGGAAAAAGCAAAAAATTTCAGACTTGCACCTTGCAATGCGGAGAAATTACTGTTTGTGCATTTACAATATTCATTGATTTTTGCCATTGAAAAACATCATGTTATTCATATACCAGAAATGTTTGAAGCTACTGACTGAATGAAAGGAGCTGGCATCTCACTCTCTTTGAATCTTCTTTATCATGCTAAGAGGAGCAGGAAAAAGCAAAAAATTTCAGACTTGCACCTTGCAATGCGGAGAAATTACTGTTTGTGCATTTACAATATTCATTGATTTTTGCCATTGAAAAACATCATGTTATTCATATACCAGAAATGTTTGAAGCTACTGACTGAATGAAAGGAGCTGGCATCTCACTCTCTTTGAATCTTCTTTATCATGCTAAGAGGAGCAGGAAAAAGCAAAAAATTTCAGAATTGCACCTTGCAATGCGGAGAAATTACTGTTTGTGCATTTACAATATTCATTGATTTTTGCCATTGAAAAACGTCCAGAAATGATTGAAGCTACTGACTGAATGAAAGGAGCTGGCATCTCACTCTCTTTGAATCTTCTTTATCATGCTAAGAGGAGCAGGAAAAAGCAAAAAATTTCAGAATTGCACCTTGCAATGCGGAGAAATTACTGTTTGTGCATTTACAATATTCATTGATTTTTGCCATTGAAAAACGTCCAGAAATGATTGAAGCTACTGACTGAATGAAAGGAGCTGGCATCTCACTCTCTTTGAATCTTCTTTATCATGCTAAGAGGAGCAGGAAAAAGCAAAAAATTTCAGAATTGCACCTTGCAATGCGGAGAAATTACTGTTTGTGCATTTACAATATTCGTTGATTTTTGCCATTGAAAAACGTCCAGAAATGATTGAAGCTACTGACTGAATGAAAGGAGCTGGCATCTCACTCTCTTTGAATCTTCTTTATCATGCTAAGAGGAGCAGGAAAATGCAAAAAATTTCAGAATTGCACCTTGCAATGCGGAGAAATTACAGTTTGTGCATTTACAATATTCATTGATTTTTGCCATTGAAAAACGTCCAGAAATGATTGAAGCTACTGACTGAATGAAAGGAGCTGGCATCTCACTCTCTTTGAATCTTCTTTATCATGCTAAGAGGAGCAGGAAAAAGCAAAAAATTTCAGAATTGCACCTTGCAATGCGGAGAAATTACTGTTTGTGCATTTACAATATTCATTGATTTTTGCCATTGAAAAACATGTTATTCATATACCAGAAATGTTTGAAGCTCCTGACTGAATGAAAGGAGCTGGCACCTCACTCTCTTTGAATCTTCTTTATCATGCTAAGAGGAGCAGGAAAAAGCAAAAAATTTCAGAATTGCACCTTGCAATGCGGAGAAATTACTGTTTGTGCATTTACAATATTCATTGATTTTTGCCATTGAAAAACGTCCAGAAATGATAGAAGCTACTGACTGAATGAAAGGAGCTGGCATCTCACTCTCTTTGAATCTTCTTTATCATGCTAAGAGGAGCAGGAAAAAGCAAAAAATTTCAGAATTGCACCTTGCAATGCGGAGAAATTACTGTTTGTGCATTTACAATATTCATTGATTTTTGCCATTGAAAAATGTCCAGAAATGATTGAAGCTACTGACTGAATGAAAGGAGCTGGCATCTCACTCTCTTTGAATCTTCTTTATCATGCTAAGAGGAGCAGGAAAAAGCAAAAAATTTCAGAATTGCGCCTTGCAATGCGGAGAAATTACTGTTTGTGCATTTACAAAATTCATTGATTTTTGCCATTGAAAAACATCATGTTATTCATATACCAGAAATGATTGAAGCTACTGACTGAAGGAAAGGAGCTGGCATCTCACTCTCTTTGAATCTTCTTTATCATGCTAAGAGGAGCAGGAAAAAGCAAAAAATTTCAGAATTGCACCTTGCAATGCGGAGAAATTACTGTTTGTGCATTTACAATATTCATTGATTTTTGCCATTGAAAAACGTCCAGAAATGATTGAAGCTACTGACTGAATGAAAGGAGCTGGCATCTCACTCTCTTTGAATCTTCTTTATCATGCTAAGAGGAGCAGGAAAAAGCAAAAAATTTCAGAATTGCACCTTGCAATGCGGAGAAATTACTGTTTGTGCATTTACAATATTCATTGATTTTTGCGATTGAAAAACATCATGTTATTCATATACCAGAAATGATTGAAGCTACTGACTGAATGAAAGGAGCTGGCATCTCACTCTCTTTGAATCTTCTTTATCATGCTAAGAGGAGCAGGAAAAAGTAAAAAATTTCAGAATTGCACCTTGCAATGCGGAGAAATTACTGTTTGTGCATTTACAATATTCAATGATTTTTGCCATTGAAAAACGTCCAGAAATGATTGAAGCTACTGACTGAATGAAAGGAGCTGGTATCTCACTCTCTTTGAATCTTGTTTATCATGCTAAGAGGAGCAGGAAAAAGCAAAAAATTTCAGAATTGCACCTTGCAATGCGGAGAAATTACTGTTTGTGCATTTACAATATTCATTGATTTTTGCCATTGAAAAACGTCCAGAAATGATTGAAGCTACTGACTGAATGAAAGGAGCTGGCATCTCACTCTCTTTGAATCTTCTTTATCATGCTAAGAGGAGCAGGAAAAAGCAAAAAATTTCAGAATTGCACCTTGCAATGCGGAGAAATTACTGTTTGTGCATTTACAATATTCATTGATTTTTGCTATTGAAAAACATCATGTTATTCATATACCAGAAATGATTGAAGCTACTGACTGAATGAAAGGAGCTGGCATCTCACTCTCTTTGAATCTTCTTTATCATGCTAAGAGGAGCAGGAAAAAGCAAAAAATTTCAGAATTGCACCTTGCAATGCGGAGAAATTACAGTTTGTGCATTTACAATATTCATTGATTTTTGCCATAGAAAAACGTCCAGAAATGATTGAAGCTACTGACTGAATGAAAGGAGCTGGCATCTCACTCTCTTTGAATATTCTTTATCATGCTAAGAGGAGCAGGAAAAAGCAAAAAATTTCAGAATTGCACCTTGCAATGCGGAGAAATTACTGTTTGTGCATTTACAATATTCATTGATTTTTGCCATTGAAAAACGTCCAGAAATGATTGAAGGTACTGACTGAATGAAAGGAGCTGGAATATCACTCTCTTTGAATCTTCTTTATCATGCTAAGAGGAGCAGGAAAAAGCAAAAAATTTCAGAATTGCACCTTGCAATGCGGAGAAATTACTGTTTGTGCATTTACAATATTCATTGATTTTTGCCATTGAAAAACGTCCAGAAATGATTGAAGCTACTGACTGAATGAAAGGAGCTGGCATCTCACTCTCTTTGAATCTTCTTTATCATGCTAAGAGGAGCAGGAAAAAGCAAAAAATTTCAGAATTGCACCTTGCAATGCGGAGAAATTACTGTTTGTGCATTTACAATATTCATTGATTTTTGCCATTGAAAAATGTCCAGAAATGATTGAAGCTACTGACTGAATGAAAGGAGCTGGCATCTCACTCTCTTTGAATCTTCTTTATCATGCTAAGAGGAGCAGGAAAAAGCAAAAAATTTCAGAATTGCGCCTTGCAATGCGGAGAAATTACTGTTTGTGCATTTACAAAATTCATTGATTTTTGCCATTGAAAAAAATCATGTTATTCATATACCAGAAATGATTGAAGCTACTGACTGAAGGAAAGGAGCTGGCATCTCACTCTCTTTGAATCTTCTTTATCATGCTAAGAGGAGCAGGAAAAAGCAAAAAATTTCAGAATTGCACCTTGCAATGCGGAGAAATTACTGTTTGTGCATTTACAATATTCATTGATTTTTGCCATTGAAAAACATCCAGAAATGATTGAAGCTACTGACTGAATGAAAGGAGCTGGCATCTCACTCTCTTTGAATCTTCTTTATCATGCTAAGAGGAGCAGGAAAAAGCAAAAAATTTCAGAATTGCACCTTGCAATGCGGAGAAATTACAGTTTGTGCATTTACAATATTCATTGATTTTTGCCATTGAAAAACGTCCAGAAATGATTGAAGCTACTGACTGAATGAAAGGAGCTGGCATCTCACTCTCTTTGAATATTCTTTATCATGCTAAGAGGAGCAGGAAAAAGCAAAAAATTTCAGAATTGCACCTTGCAATGCGGAGAAATTACTGTTTGTGCATTTACAATATTCATTGATTTTTGCCATTGAAAAACGTCCAGAAATGATTGAAGGTACTGACTGAATGAAAGGAGCTGGAATATCACTCTCTTTGAATCTTCTTTATCATGCTAAGAGGAGCAGGAAAAAGCAAAAAATTTCAGAATTGCACCTTGCAATGCGGAGAAATTACTGTTTGTGCATTTACAATATTCATTGATTTTTGCCATTGAAAAACGTCCAGAAATGATTGAAGCTACTGACTGAATGAAAGGAGCTGGCATCTCACTCTCTTTGAATCTTCTTTATCATGCTAAGAGGAGCAGGAAAAAGCAAAAAATTTCAGAATTGCACCTTGCAATGCGGAGAAATTACTGTTTGTGCATTTACAATATTCATTGATTTTTGCCATTGAAAAATGTCCAGAAATGATTGAAGCTACTGACTGAATGAAAGGAGCTGGCATCTCACTCTCTTTGAATCTTCTTTATCATGCTAAGAGGAGCAGGAAAAAGCAAAAAATTTCAGAATTGCGCCTTGCAATGCGGAGAAATTACTGTTTGTGCATTTACAAAATTCATTGATTGTTGCCATTGAAAAACATCATGTTATTCATATACCAGAAATGATTGAAGCTACTGACTGAAGGAAAGGAGCTGGCATCTCACTCTCTTTGAATCTTCTTTATCATGCTAAGAGGAGCAGGAAAAAGCAAAAAATTTCAGAATTGCACCTTGCAATGCGGAGAAATTACTGTTTGTGCATTTACAATATTCATTGATTTTTGCCATTGAAAAACATCCAGAAATGATTGAAGCTACTGACTGAATGAAAGGAGCTGGCATCAATATTCATTGATTTTTGCCATTGAAAAACGTTTTTCATATACCAGAAATGTTTGAAGCTACTGACTGAATGAAAGGAGCTGGCATCTCACTCTCTTTGAATCTTCTTTATCATGCTAGGATTAGCAGGAAAAAGCAAAAAATTTCAGAATTGCACCTTGCAATGTGGAGATATTACTGTTTGTGCATTTACAATATTCATTGATTTTTGCCATTGAAAAACATGTTTTTCATATACCAGAAATGTTTGAAGCTACTGACTGAATGAAAGGAGCTGGCATCTCACTCTCTTTGAATCTTCTTTATCATGCTAGGAATAACAGGAAAAAGCAAAAAATTTCAGAATTGCACCTTGCAATGTGGAGATATTACTGTTTGTGCATTTACAATATTCATTGATTTTTGCCATTGAAAAACATGTTTTTCATATACCAGAAATGTTTGAAGCTACTGACTGAATGAAAGGAGCTGGCATCTCACTCTCTTTGAATCTTCTTTATCATGCTAGGATTAACAGGAAAAAGCTAAAAATTTCAGAATTGCACCGTGCAATGTGGAGATATTACTGTTTGTGCATTTACAATATTCATTGATTTTTGCCATTGAAAAACATGTTTTTCATATACCAGAAATGTTTGAAGCTACTGACTGAATGAAAGGAGCTGGCATCTCACTCTCTTTGAATCTTCTTTATCATGCTAGGATTAACAGGAAAAAGCTAAAAATTTCAGAATTGCACCGTGCAATGTGGAGATATTACTGTTTGTGCATTTACAATATTCATTGATTTTTGCCATTGAAAAACATGTTTTTCATATACCAGAAATGTTTGAAGCTACTGACTGAATGAAAGGAGCTGGCATCTCACTCTCTTTGAATCTTCTTTATCATGCTAGGATTAGCAGGAAAAAGCAAAAAATTTCAGAATTGCACCTTGCAATGTGGAGATATTACTGTTTGTGCATTTACAATATTCATTGATTTTTGCCATTGAAAAACATGTTTTTCATATACCAGAAATGTTTGAAGCTACTG